>NW_027473781.1:99913-150953 GCF_050947335.1 Megachile rotundata
GCCAATAATATGAGTTAGATTGATAATAATAAGAGTAGGAAGTATAGTAATTGTCTTTCTATCGATCATATAAGCATAATATGGCTAATAATATGAGTTAGATTGATAATAATAAGAGTAACAACTATAGTAATTGTCCTTCTATCAATAATATAAGCATAATATGGCTAATAATATGAGTTAGATTGATAATAATAAGCGTAACAAGTATAGCAATTGTCCTTCTTTCGATAATATAAGC
Organism: Megachile rotundata; assembly: GCF_050947335.1. NCBI lineage: Eukaryota > Metazoa > Arthropoda > Insecta > Hymenoptera > Megachilidae > Megachile > Megachile rotundata. The sequence continues at coordinate 100,155 of NW_027473781.1, forward strand.
ATAATGTGGCCAATAATATGAGTTAGATTGATAATAATAAGAGTAATAAGTATAGTAATTGTCGTTCTATCGATCATATCTGCATAATATGGAAATAATATGAGTTAGATTGATAATAACAAGAGTAACAAGTATAGTAATTGTCGTTCTATCGATCATATAAGCATAATATGGCTAATAATATGAGTTAGATGGATAATAGTAAGAGTAATAAGTATAGTGATTGTCGTTCAATCGATCATATAAGCATAATATGGCCAATAATATGAGTTAGATTGATAATAATAAGAGTAATAAGTATAGTAATTGTCGTTCTATCGATCATATAAGCATAATATGGCTAATAATATGAGTTAGATTAATAATAATAAGAGTAACAAGTATAGTAATTGTCGTTCTATCGATAATATAAGCATAATATGGCTAATAATATAAGTTAGATTGATAATAATAAGAGTAACAAGTATAGTAATTGTCGTTCTATCGATAATATAAGCATAATATGGCTAATAATATGAGTTAGATTGATAATAGTAAGAGTAATAAGTATAGTAATTGTCGTTCTATCGATCATATCTGCATAATATGGAAATAATATGTGTTAGATTGATAATAATAAGAGTAACAAGTATAGCAATTGCCGTTCTATCGATAATATAAGCATAATATGGTTAATAATATGAGTTAGATTGATAATAATAAGAGTAACAAGTATAGTAATTGTCTTTCTATCGATCATATAAGCATAATATGGCTAATAATATGAGTTAGATTGATAATAATAAGAGTAACAACTATAGTAATTGTCGTTCTATCGATAATATAAGCATAATATGGCTAATAATATGAGTTAGATTGATAATAGTAAGAGTAATAAGTATAGTAATTGTCGTTCTATCGATCATATCTGCATAATATGGTGAATAATATGAGTTAGTTTGATAATAATAAGAGTAATGAGTATAGTAATTGTCGTCCTATCGATCATATCCACATAATATGGCCAATAATATGAGTTAGATTGATAATAATAAGAGTAATAAGTATAGTAATTGTCGTTCAATCGATCATATCCACATATTATGGCGAATAATATGAGTTAGATTGATAATAATAAGAGTAATAAGTATAGTAATTGTCGTCCTATCGATCATATCCACATAATATGGCCAATAATATGAGTTAGATTGATAATAATAAGAGTAACAAGTATAGTAATTGTCTTTCTATCGATCATATAAGCATAATATGGCTAATAATATGAGTTAGATTGATAATAATAAGAGTAACAACTATAGTAATTGTCCTTCTATCAATAATATAAGCATAATATGGCTAATAATATGAGATAGATTGATAATAATAAGAGTAATAAGTATAGTAATTGTCGTCCTATCGATCATATCCACATAATATGGCCAACAATATGAGTTAGATTGAAAATAATAAGAGTAACAAGTATAGTAATTGTCTTTCTATCGATCATATAAGCATAATATGGCTAATAATATGAGTTAGATTGATAATAATAAGAGTAACAAATATAGTAATTGTCCTTCTATCGATAATATAAGCATAATATGGCTAATAATATGAGTTAGATTGATAATAATAAGAGTAATAAGTATAGTAATTGTCGTTCTATCGATCATATAAGCATAATATGGCTAATAATATGAGTTAGATTGATAATAATAAGAGTAACAGGTATAGTAATTGTCGTTCTATCGATAATATAAGCATAATATGGCTAATAATATGAGTTAGATTGATAATAGTAAGAGTAAAAAGTATAGTAATTGTCGTTCTATCGATCATATCTGCATAATATGGCCAATAATATTAGTTAGATTGATAATAATAAGAGTAATGAGTATAGTAATTGTCGTCCTATCGATCATATCCACATAATATGGCCAATAATATGAGTTAGATTGATAATAATAAGAGTAATAAGTATAGAAATTGTCGTTCTATCGATCATATAAGCATAATATGGCTAATAATATGAGTTAGATTGATAATAATAAGCGTAACAAGTATAGTAATTGTCGTTCAATCGATCATATCCACATAATATGGCCAATAATATGAGTTAGATTGATAATAATAAGAGTAACAAGTATAGTAATTGTCTTTCTATCGATCATATAAGCATAATATGGCTAATAATATGAGTTAGATTGATAATAATAAGAGTAACAACTATAGTAATTGTCCTTCTATCAATAATACAAGCATAATATGGCAATTAATATGAGTTAGATTGATAATAATAAGCGTAACAAGTATAGTAATTGTCCTTCTTTCGATAATATAAGCATAATATGGCCAATAATATGAGTTAGATTGATAATAATAAGAGTAATAAGTATAGTAATTGTCGTTCTATCGATCATATAAGCATAATATGGCTAATAATATTGGTTAGATTGATAATAATAAGAGTAACAAGTATAGTAATTGTCGTTCTATCGATAATATAAGAATTATATGGCTAATAATATGAGTTAGATTGATAATAGTAAGAGTAATAAGTATAGTAATTGTCGTTCAATCGATCATATAAGCATAATGTGGCTAATAATATGAGTTAGATTGATAACAGTAAGAGTAACAAGTATAGCAATTGTCGTTCTATCGATAATATAGGCATAATATGGCTAATAATATGAGTTAGATTGATAATAGTAAGAGTAATAAGTATAGTAACTGTCGTTCTATCGATCATATCTGCATAATATGGTTAATAATATGAGTTAGATTGATAATAATAAGAGTAATAAGTATAGTAATTGTCGTTCTATCGATCATATAAGCATAATATGGCTAATAATATGAGTTAGATTGATTATAATAAGAGTAACAAGTATAGTAATTGTCGTTCTATCGATAATATAAGCATAATATGGCTAATAATATGAGTTAGATTGATAATAGTAAGAGTAATAAGTATAGTAATTGTCGATCTATCGATCATATCTGCATAATATGGTTAATAATATGAGTTAGTTTGATAATAATAAGAGTAATAAGTATAGTAATTGTCGTCCTATCGATCATATCCACATAATATGGCCAATAATATGAGTTAGATTGATAATAATAAGAGTAACAAGTATAGTAATTGTCTTTCTATCGATCATATAAGCATAATATGGCTAATAATATGAGTTAGATTGATAATAATAAGAGTAACAAGTATAGTAATTGTCGTTCTATCGATAATATAAGAATAATATGGCTAATAATATGAGTTAGATTGATAATAGTAAGAGTAATAAGTATAGTAATTGTCGTTCAATCGATCATATAAGCATAATGTGGCTAATAATATGAGTTAGATTGATAACAGTAAGAGTAACAAGTATAGCAATTGTCGTTCTATCGATAATATAGGCATAATATGTTTAATAATATGAGTTAGATTGATAATAATAAGAGTAATAAGTATAGTAATTGTCGTTCTATCGATCATATAAGCATAATATGGCTAATAATATGTGTTCGATTGATAATAGTAAGAGTAATAAGTATGGTAATTGTCGTTCAATCGATCATATCCACGTAATATGGCCAATAATATGAGTTAGATTGATAATAATAAGAGTAATAAGTATAGTAATTGTCGTCCTATCGATCATATCCACATAATATGGCCAACAATATGAGTTAGATTGATAATAATAAGAGTAACAAGTATAGTAATTGTCTTTCTATCGATCATATAAGCATAATATGGCTAATAATATGAGTTAGATTGATAATAATAAGAGTAACAACTATAGTAATTGTCCTTCTATCAATAATATAAGCATAATATGGCTAATAATATGAGTTAGATTGATAATAGTAAGAGTAATAAGTATAGTAACTGTCGTTCTATCGATCATATCTGCATAATATGGTTAATAATATGAGTTAGATTGATAATAATAAGAGTAATAAGTATAGTAATTGTCGTTCTATCGATCATATAAGCATAATATGGAAATAATATGAGTTAGATTGATAATAATAAGAGTAACAAGTATAGTAATTGTCGTTCTGTCGATCATATAAGCATAATATGGCTAATAATATGAGTTAGATTGATAATAGTAAGAGTAATAAGTATAGTAATTGTCGATCTATCGATCATATCTGCATAATATGGTTAATAATATGAGTTAGTTTGATAATAATAAGAGTAATGAGTATAGTAATTGTCGTCCTATCGATCATATCCACATAATATGGCCAATAATATGAGTTAGATTGATAATAATAAGAGTAACAAGTATAGTAATTGTCGTTCTATCGATAATATAAGCATAATATGGCTAATAATATAAGTTAGATTGATAATAGTAAGAGTAATAAGTATAGTAATTGTCGTTCTATCGATAATATAAGCATAATATGGCCAATAATATGAGTTAGATTGATAATAATAAGAGTAATAAGTATAGTAATTGTCGTCCTATCGATCATATCCACATAATATGGCCAATAATATGAGTTAGATTGATAATAATAAGAGTAACAAGTATAGTAATTGTCTTTCTATCGATCATATAAGCATAATATGGCTAATAATATGAGTTAGATTGATAATAATAAGAGTAACAGCTATAGTAATTGTCCTTCTATCAATAATATAAGCATAATATGGCTATTAATATGAGATAGATTGATAATAATAAGAGTAATAAGTATAGTAATTGTCGTCCTATCGATCATATCCACATAATATGGCCAATAATATGAGTTAGATTGATAATAATAAGAGTAGGAAGTATAGTAATTGTCTTTCTATCGATCATATAAGCATAATATGGCTAATAATATGAGTTAGATTGATAATAATAAGAGTAACAACTATAGTAATTGTCCTTCTATCAATAATATAAGCATAATATGGCTAATAATATGAGTTAGATTGATAATAATAAGCGTAACAAGTATAGCAATTGTCCTTCTTTCGATAATATAAGCATAATGTGGCCAATAATATGAGTTAGATTGATAATAATAAGAGTAATAAGTATAGTAATTGTCGTTCTATCGATCATATCTGCATAATATGGAAATAATATGAGTTAGATTGATAATAACAAGAGTAACAAGTATAGTAATTGTCGTTCTATCGATCATATAAGCATAATATGGCTAATAATATGAGTTAGATGGATAATAGTAAGAGTAATAAGTATAGTGATTGTCGTTCAATCGATCATATAAGCATAATATGGCCAATAATATGAGTTAGATTGATAATAATAAGAGTAATAAGTATAGTAATTGTCGTTCTATCGATCATATAAGCATAATATGGCTAATAATATGAGTTAGATTAATAATAATAAGAGTAACAAGTATAGTAATTGTCGTTCTATCGATAATATAAGCATAATATGGCTAATAATATAAGTTAGATTGATAATAATAAGAGTAACAAGTATAGTAATTGTCGTTCTATCGATAATATAAGCATAATATGGCTAATAATATGAGTTAGATTGATAATAGTAAGAGTAATAAGTATAGTAATTGTCGTTCTATCGATCATATCTGCATAATATGGAAATAATATGTGTTAGATTGATAATAATAAGAGTAACAAGTATAGCAATTGCCGTTCTATCGATAATATAAGCATAATATGGTTAATAATATGAGTTAGATTGATAATAATAAGAGTAACAAGTATAGTAATTGTCTTTCTATCGATCATATAAGCATAATATGGCTAATAATATGAGTTAGATTGATAATAATAAGAGTAACAACTATAGTAATTGTCGTTCTATCGATAATATAAGCATAATATGGCTAATAATATGAGTTAGATTGATAATAGTAAGAGTAATAAGTATAGTAATTGTCGTTCTATCGATCATATCTGCATAATATGGTGAATAATATGAGTTAGTTTGATAATAATAAGAGTAATGAGTATAGTAATTGTCGTCCTATCGATCATATCCACATAATATGGCCAATAATATGAGTTAGATTGATAATAATAAGAGTAATAAGTATAGTAATTGTCGTTCAATCGATCATATCCACATATTATGGCGAATAATATGAGTTAGATTGATAATAATAAGAGTAATAAGTATAGTAATTGTCGTCCTATCGATCATATCCACATAATATGGCCAATAATATGAGTTAGATTGATAATAATAAGAGTAACAAGTATAGTAATTGTCTTTCTATCGATCATATAAGCATAATATGGCTAATAATATGAGTTAGATTGATAATAATAAGAGTAACAACTATAGTAATTGTCCTTCTATCAATAATATAAGCATAATATGGCTAATAATATGAGATAGATTGATAATAATAAGAGTAATAAGTATAGTAATTGTCGTCCTATCGATCATATCCACATAATATGGCCAACAATATGAGTTAGATTGAAAATAATAAGAGTAACAAGTATAGTAATTGTCTTTCTATCGATCATATAAGCATAATATGGCTAATAATATGAGTTAGATTGATAATAATAAGAGTAACAAATATAGTAATTGTCCTTCTATCGATAATATAAGCATAATATGGCTAATAATATGAGTTAGATTGATAATAATAAGAGTAATAAGTATAGTAATTGTCGTTCTATCGATCATATAAGCATAATATGGCTAATAATATGAGTTAGATTGATAATAATAAGAGTAACAGGTATAGTAATTGTCGTTCTATCGATAATATAAGCATAATATGGCTAATAATATGAGTTAGATTGATAATAGTAAGAGTAAAAAGTATAGTAATTGTCGTTCTATCGATCATATCTGCATAATATGGCCAATAATATTAGTTAGATTGATAATAATAAGAGTAATGAGTATAGTAATTGTCGTCCTATCGATCATATCCACATAATATGGCCAATAATATGAGTTAGATTGATAATAATAAGAGCAATAAGTATAGAAATTGTCGTTCTATCGATCATATAAGCATAATATGGCTAATAATATGAGTTAGATTGATAATAATAAGCGTAACAAGTATAGTAATTGTCGTTCAATCGATCATATAAGCATAGTATGGCTAATAATATGAGTTCGATTGATAATAGCAAGAGTAATAGGCACAGTGATTGTCGTTCTACCGATCATATCTGCATAATATGTTTAATAATATGAGTTAGATTGATAATAATAAGAGTAATAAGTATAGTAATTGTCGTTCTATCGATCATATAAGCATAATATGGCTAATAATATGAGTTAGATTGATAATAATAAGAGTAATAAGTATAGTAATTGTCGTTCTATCGATCATATAAGCATAATATGGCTAATAATATGAGTTAGATTGATAATAATAAGAGTAACAAGTATAGCAATTGCCGTTCTATCGATAATATAAGCATAATATGGCTAATAATATGAGTTAGATTGATAATAGTAAGAGTAATAAGTATAGTAATTGTCGTTCTATCTACCATATGTGCATAATATGGAAATAATATGAGTTAGATTGATAATAATAAGAGTAACAAGTATAGTAATTGTCGTTCTGTCGATCATATAAGCATAATATGGCTAATAATATGAGTTAGATTGATAATAGTAAGAGTAATAAGTATAGTAATTGTCGATCTATCGATCATATCTGCATAATATGGTTAATAATATGAGTTAGTTTGATAATAATAAGAGTAATGAGTATAGTAATTGTCGTCCTATCGATCATATCCACATAATATGGCCAATAATATGAGTTAGATTGATAATAATAAGAGTAACAAGTATAGTAATTGTCGTTCTATCGATAATATAAGCATAATATGGCTAATAATATAAGTTAGATTGATAATAGTAAGAGTAATAAGTATAGTAATTGTCGTTCTATCGATAATATAAGCATAATATGGCCAATAATATGAGTTAGATTGATAATAATAAGAGTAATAAGTATAGTAATTGTCGTCCTATCGATCATATCCACATAATATGGCCAATAATATGAGTTAGATTGATAATAATAAGAGTAGGAAGTATAGTAATTGTCTTTCTATCGATCATATAAGCATAATATGGCTAATAATATGAGTTAGATTGATAATAATAAGAGTAACAACTATAGTAATTGTCCTTCTATCAATAATATAAGCATAATATGGCTAATAATATGAGTTAGATTGATAATAATAAGCGTAACAAGTATAGCAATTGTCCTTCTTTCGATAATATAAGCATAATGTGGCCAATAATATGAGTTAGATTGATAATAATAAGAGTAATAAGTATAGTAATTGTCGTTCTATCGATCATATCTGCATAATATGGAAATAATATGAGTTAGATTGATAATAACAAGAGTAACAAGTATAGTAATTGTCGTTCTATCGATCATATAAGCATAATATGGCTAATAATATGAGTTAGATGGATAATAGTAAGAGTAATAAGTATAGTGATTGTCGTTCAATCGATCATATAAGCATAATATGGCCAATAATATGAGTTAGATTGATAATAATAAGAGTAATAAGTATAGTAATTGTCGTTCTATCGATCATATAAGCATAATATGGCTAATAATATGAGTTAGATTAATAATAATAAGAGTAACAAGTATAGTAATTGTCGTTCTATCGATAATATAAGCATAATATGGCTAATAATATAAGTTAGATTGATAATAATAAGAGTAACAAGTATAGTAATTGTCGTTCTATCGATAATATAAGCATAATATGGCTAATAATATGAGTTAGATTGATAATAGTAAGAGTAATAAGTATAGTAATTGTCGTTCTATCGATCATATCTGCATAATATGGAAATAATATGTGTTAGATTGATAATAATAAGAGTAACAAGTATAGCAATTGCCGTTCTATCGATAATATAAGCATAATATGGTTAATAATATGAGTTAGATTGATAATAATAAGAGTAACAAGTATAGTAATTGTCTTTCTATCGATCATATAAGCATAATATGGCTAATAATATGAGTTAGATTGATAATAATAAGAGTAACAACTATAGTAATTGTCGTTCTATCGATAATATAAGCATAATATGGCTAATAATATGAGTTAGATTGATAATAGTAAGAGTAATAAGTATAGTAATTGTCGTTCTATCGATCATATCTGCATAATATGGTGAATAATATGAGTTAGTTTGATAATAATAAGAGTAATGAGTATAGTAATTGTCGTCCTATCGATCATATCCACATAATATGGCCAATAATATGAGTTAGATTGATAATAATAAGAGTAATAAGTATAGTAATTGTCGTTCAATCGATCATATCCACATATTATGGCGAATAATATGAGTTAGATTGATAATAATAAGAGTAATAAGTATAGTAATTGTCGTCCTATCGATCATATCCACATAATATGGCCAATAATATGAGTTAGATTGATAATAATAAGAGTAACAAGTATAGTAATTGTCTTTCTATCGATCATATAAGCATAATATGGCTAATAATATGAGTTAGATTGATAATAATAAGAGTAACAACTATAGTAATTGTCCTTCTATCAATAATATAAGCATAATATGGCTAATAATATGAGATAGATTGATAATAATAAGAGTAATAAGTATAGTAATTGTCGTCCTATCGATCATATCCACATAATATGGCCAACAATATGAGTTAGATTGAAAATAATAAGAGTAACAAGTATAGTAATTGTCTTTCTATCGATCATATAAGCATAATATGGCTAATAATATGAGTTAGATTGATAATAATAAGAGTAACAACTATAGTAATTGTCCTTCTATCAATAATATAAGCATAATATGGCTAATAATATGAGATAGATTGATAATAATAAGAGTAATAAGTATAGTAATTGTCGTCCTATCGATCATATCCACATAATATGGCCAATAATATGAGTTAGATTGATAATAATAAGAGTAACAAGTATAGTAATTGTCTTTCTATCGATCATATAAGCATAATATGGCTAATAATATGAGTTAGATTGATAATAATAAGAGTAACAACTATAGTAATTGTCCTTCTATCAATAATATAAGCATAATATGGCTAATAATATGAGATAGATTGATAATAATAAGAGTAATAAGTATAGTAATTGTCGTCCTATCGATCATATCCACATAATATGGCCAACAATATGAGTTAGATTGAAAATAATAAGAGTAACAAGTATAGTAATTGTCTTTCTATCGATCATATAAGCATAATATGGCTAATAATATGAGTTAGATTGATAATAATAAGAGTAACAACTATAGTAATTGTCCTTCTATCAATAATATAAGCATAATATGGCTAATAATATGAGATAGATTGATAATAATAAGAGTAATAAGTATAGTAATTGTCGTCCTATCGATCATATCCACATAATATGGCCAACAATATGAGTTAGATTGAAAATAATAAGAGTAACAAGTATAGTAATTGTCTTTCTATCGATCATATAAGCATAATATGGCTAATAATATGAGTTAGATTGATAATAATAAGAGTAACAAATATAGTAATTGTCCTTCTATCGATAATATAAGCATAATATGGCTAATAATATGAGTTAGATTGATAATAATAAGAGTAATAAGTATAGTAATTGTCGTTCTATCGATCATATAAGCATAATATGGCTAATAATATGAGTTAGATTGATAATAATAAGAGTAACAGGTATAGTAATTGTCGTTCTATCGATAATATAAGCATAATATGGCTAATAATATGAGTTAGATTGATAATAGTAAGAGTAAAAAGTATAGTAATTGTCGTTCTATCGATCATATCTGCATAATATGGCCAATAATATTAGTTAGATTGATAATAATAAGAGTAATGAGTATAGTAATTGTCGTCCTATCGATCATATCCACATAATATGGCCAATAATATGAGTTAGATTGATAATAATAAGAGTAATAAGTATAGAAATTGTCGTTCTATCGATCATATAAGCATAATATGGCTAATAATATGAGTTAGATTGATAATAATAAGCGTAACAAGTATAGTAATTGTCGTTCAATCGATCATATCCACATAATATGGCCAATAATATGAGTTAGATTGATAATAATAAGAGTAACAAGTATAGTAATTGTCTTTCTATCGATCATATAAGCATAATATGGCTAATAATATGAGTTAGATTGATAATAATAAGAGTAACAACTATAGTAATTGTCCTTCTATCAATAATACAAGCATAATATGGCAATTAATATGAGTTAGATTGATAATAATAAGCGTAACAAGTATAGTAATTGTCCTTCTTTCGATAATATAAGCATAATATGGCCAATAATATGAGTTAGATTGATAATAATAAGAGTAATAAGTATAGTAATTGTCGTTCTATCGATCATATAAGCATAATATGGCTAATAATATTGGTTAGATTGATAATAATAAGAGTAACAAGTATAGTAATTGTCGTTCTATCGATAATATAAGAATTATATGGCTAATAATATGAGTTAGATTGATAATAGTAAGAGTAATAAGTATAGTAATTGTCGTTCAATCGATCATATAAGCATAATGTGGCTAATAATATGAGTTAGATTGATAACAGTAAGAGTAACAAGTATAGCAATTGTCGTTCTATCGATAATATAGGCATAATATGGCTAATAATATGAGTTAGATTGATAATAGTAAGAGTAATAAGTATAGTAACTGTCGTTCTATCGATCATATCTGCATAATATGGTTAATAATATGAGTTAGATTGATAATAATAAGAGTAATAAGTATAGTAATTGTCGTTCTATCGATCATATAAGCATAATATGGCTAATAATATGAGTTAGATTGATTATAATAAGAGTAACAAGTATAGTAATTGTCGTTCTATCGATAATATAAGCATAATATGGCTAATAATATGAGTTAGATTGATAATAGTAAGAGTAATAAGTATAGTAATTGTCGATCTATCGATCATATCTGCATAATATGGTTAATAATATGAGTTAGTTTGATAATAATAAGAGTAATAAGTATAGTAATTGTCGTCCTATCGATCATATCCACATAATATGGCCAATAATATGAGTTAGATTGATAATAATAAGAGTAACAAGTATAGTAATTGTCTTTCTATCGATCATATAAGCATAATATGGCTAATAATATGAGTTAGATTGATAATAATAAGAGTAACAAGTATAGTAATTGTCGTTCTATCGATAATATAAGAATAATATGGCTAATAATATGAGTTAGATTGATAATAGTAAGAGTAATAAGTATAGTAATTGTCGTTCAATCGATCATATAAGCATAATGTGGCTAATAATATGAGTTAGATTGATAACAGTAAGAGTAACAAGTATAGCAATTGTCGTTCTATCGATAATATAGGCATAATATGTTTAATAATATGAGTTAGATTGATAATAATAAGAGTAATAAGTATAGTAATTGTCGTTCTATCGATCATATAAGCATAATATGGCTAATAATATGTGTTCGATTGATAATAGTAAGAGTAATAAGTATGGTAATTGTCGTTCAATCGATCATATCCACGTAATATGGCCAATAATATGAGTTAGATTGATAATAATAAGAGTAATAAGTATAGTAATTGTCGTCCTATCGATCATATCCACATAATATGGCCAACAATATGAGTTAGATTGATAATAATAAGAGTAACAAGTATAGTAATTGTCTTTCTATCGATCATATAAGCATAATATGGCTAATAATATGAGTTAGATTGATAATAATAAGAGTAACAACTATAGTAATTGTCCTTCTATCAATAATATAAGCATAATATGGCTAATAATATGAGTTAGATTGATAATAGTAAGAGTAATAAGTATAGTAACTGTCGTTCTATCGATCATATCTGCATAATATGGTTAATAATATGAGTTAGATTGATAATAATAAGAGTAATAAGTATAGTAATTGTCGTTCTATCGATCATATAAGCATAATATGGAAATAATATGAGTTAGATTGATAATAATAAGAGTAACAAGTATAGTAATTGTCGTTCTGTCGATCATATAAGCATAATATGGCTAATAATATGAGTTAGATTGATAATAGTAAGAGTAATAAGTATAGTAATTGTCGATCTATCGATCATATCTGCATAATATGGTTAATAATATGAGTTAGTTTGATAATAATAAGAGTAATGAGTATAGTAATTGTCGTCCTATCGATCATATCCACATAATATGGCCAATAATATGAGTTAGATTGATAATAATAAGAGTAACAAGTATAGTAATTGTCGTTCTATCGATAATATAAGCATAATATGGCTAATAATATAAGTTAGATTGATAATAGTAAGAGTAATAAGTATAGTAATTGTCGTTCTATCGATAATATAAGCATAATATGGCCAATAATATGAGTTAGATTGATAATAATAAGAGTAATAAGTATAGTAATTGTCGTCCTATCGATCATATCCACATAATATGGCCAATAATATGAGTTAGATTGATAATAATAAGAGTAACAAGTATAGTAATTGTCTTTCTATCGATCATATAAGCATAATATGGCTAATAATATGAGTTAGATTGATAATAATAAGAGTAACAGCTATAGTAATTGTCCTTCTATCAATAATATAAGCATAATATGGCTATTAATATGAGATAGATTGATAATAATAAGAGTAATAAGTATAGTAATTGTCGTCCTATCGATCATATCCACATAATATGGCCAATAATATGAGTTAGATTGATAATAATAAGAGTAGGAAGTATAGTAATTGTCTTTCTATCGATCATATAAGCATAATATGGCTAATAATATGAGTTAGATTGATAATAATAAGAGTAACAACTATAGTAATTGTCCTTCTATCAATAATATAAGCATAATATGGCTAATAATATGAGTTAGATTGATAATAATAAGCGTAACAAGTATAGCAATTGTCCTTCTTTCGATAATATAAGCATAATGTGGCCAATAATATGAGTTAGATTGATAATAATAAGAGTAATAAGTATAGTAATTGTCGTTCTATCGATCATATCTGCATAATATGGAAATAATATGAGTTAGATTGATAATAACAAGAGTAACAAGTATAGTAATTGTCGTTCTATCGATCATATAAGCATAATATGGCTAATAATATGAGTTAGATGGATAATAGTAAGAGTAATAAGTATAGTGATTGTCGTTCAATCGATCATATAAGCATAATATGGCCAATAATATGAGTTAGATTGATAATAATAAGAGTAATAAGTATAGTAATTGTCGTTCTATCGATCATATAAGCATAATATGGCTAATAATATGAGTTAGATTAATAATAATAAGAGTAACAAGTATAGTAATTGTCGTTCTATCGATAATATAAGCATAATATGGCTAATAATATAAGTTAGATTGATAATAATAAGAGTAACAAGTATAGTAATTGTCGTTCTATCGATAATATAAGCATAATATGGCTAATAATATGAGTTAGATTGATAATAGTAAGAGTAATAAGTATAGTAATTGTCGTTCTATCGATCATATCTGCATAATATGGAAATAATATGTGTTAGATTGATAATAATAAGAGTAACAAGTATAGCAATTGCCGTTCTATCGATAATATAAGCATAATATGGTTAATAATATGAGTTAGATTGATAATAATAAGAGTAACAAGTATAGTAATTGTCTTTCTATCGATCATATAAGCATAATATGGCTAATAATATGAGTTAGATTGATAATAATAAGAGTAACAACTATAGTAATTGTCGTTCTATCGATAATATAAGCATAATATGGCTAATAATATGAGTTAGATTGATAATAGTAAGAGTAATAAGTATAGTAATTGTCGTTCTATCGATCATATCTGCATAATATGGTGAATAATATGAGTTAGTTTGATAATAATAAGAGTAATGAGTATAGTAATTGTCGTCCTATCGATCATATCCACATAATATGGCCAATAATATGAGTTAGATTGATAATAATAAGAGTAATAAGTATAGTAATTGTCGTTCAATCGATCATATCCACATATTATGGCGAATAATATGAGTTAGATTGATAATAATAAGAGTAATAAGTATAGTAATTGTCGTCCTATCGATCATATCCACATAATATGGCCAATAATATGAGTTAGATTGATAATAATAAGAGTAACAAGTATAGTAATTGTCTTTCTATCGATCATATAAGCATAATATGGCTAATAATATGAGTTAGATTGATAATAATAAGAGTAACAACTATAGTAATTGTCCTTCTATCAATAATATAAGCATAATATGGCTAATAATATGAGATAGATTGATAATAATAAGAGTAATAAGTATAGTAATTGTCGTCCTATCGATCATATCCACATAATATGGCCAACAATATGAGTTAGATTGAAAATAATAAGAGTAACAAGTATAGTAATTGTCTTTCTATCGATCATATAAGCATAATATGGCTAATAATATGAGTTAGATTGATAATAATAAGAGTAACAAATATAGTAATTGTCCTTCTATCGATAATATAAGCATAATATGGCTAATAATATGAGTTAGATTGATAATAATAAGAGTAATAAGTATAGTAATTGTCGTTCTATCGATCATATAAGCATAATATGGCTAATAATATGAGTTAGATTGATAATAATAAGAGTAACAGGTATAGTAATTGTCGTTCTATCGATAATATAAGCATAATATGGCTAATAATATGAGTTAGATTGATAATAGTAAGAGTAAAAAGTATAGTAATTGTCGTTCTATCGATCATATCTGCATAATATGGCCAATAATATTAGTTAGATTGATAATAATAAGAGTAATGAGTATAGTAATTGTCGTCCTATCGATCATATCCACATAATATGGCCAATAATATGAGTTAGATTGATAATAATAAGAGCAATAAGTATAGAAATTGTCGTTCTATCGATCATATAAGCATAATATGGCTAATAATATGAGTTAGATTGATAATAATAAGCGTAACAAGTATAGTAATTGTCGTTCAATCGATCATATAAGCATAGTATGGCTAATAATATGAGTTCGATTGATAATAGCAAGAGTAATAGGCACAGTGATTGTCGTTCTACCGATCATATCTGCATAATATGTTTAATAATATGAGTTAGATTGATAATAATAAGAGTAATAAGTATAGTAATTGTCGTTCTATCGATCATATAAGCATAATATGGCTAATAATATGGGTTCGATTGATAATAGTAAGAGTAATAAGTATGGTAATTGTCGTTCAATCGATCATATCCACATAATATGGCCAATAATATGAGTTAGATTGATAATAATAAGAGTAACAAGTATAGTAATTGTCTTTCTATCGATCATATAAGCATAATATGGCTAATAATATGAGTTAGATTGATAATAATAAGAGTAACAACTATAGTAATTGTCCTTCTATCAATAATACAAGCATAATATGGCAATTAATATGAGTTAGATTGATAATAATAAGCGTAACAAGTATAGTAATTGTCCTTCTTTCGATAATATAAGCATAATATGGCCAATAATATGAGTTAGATTGATAATAATAAGAGTAATAAGTATAGTAATTGTCGTTCTATCGATCATATAAGCATAATA
This sequence comes from Megachile rotundata, assembly GCF_050947335.1. Lineage (NCBI taxonomy): Eukaryota > Metazoa > Arthropoda > Insecta > Hymenoptera > Megachilidae > Megachile > Megachile rotundata. The sequence goes on from NW_027473781.1 coordinate 116,750, forward strand.
TGGCTAATAATATTGGTTAGATTGATAATAATAAGAGTAACAAGTATAGTAATTGTCGTTCTATCGATAATATAAGAATAATATGGCCAATAATATGAGTTAGATTGATAATAATAAGAGTAATGAGTATAGTAATTGTCGTCCTATCGATCATATCCACATAATATGGCCAATAATATGAGTTAGATTGATAATAATAAGAGTAATAAGTATAGAAATTGTCGTTCTATCGATCATATAAGCATAATATGGCTAATAATATGAGTTAGATTGATAATAATAAGCGTAACAAGTATAGTAATTGTCGTTCAATCGATCATATAAGCATAGTATGGCTAATAATATGAGTTCGATTGATAATAGCAAGAGTAATAGGCACAGTGATTGTCGTTCTACCGATCATATCTGCATAATATGTTTAATAATATGAGTTAGATTGATAATAATAAGAGTAATAAGTATAGTAATTGTCGTTCTATCGATCATATAAGCCTAATATGGCTAATAATATGGGTTCGATTGATAATAGTAAGAGTAATAAGTATGGTAATTGTCGTTCAATCGATCATATCCACATAATATGGCCAATAATATGAGTTAGATTGATAATAATAAGAGTAACAAGTATAGTAATTGTCTTTCTATCGATCATATAAGCATAATATGGCTAATAATATGAGTTAGATTGATAATAATAAGAGTAACAACTATAGTAATTGTCCTTCTATCAATAATACAAGCATAATATGGCTAATAATATGAGTTAGATTGATAATAATAAGCGTAACAAGTATAGTAATTGTCCTTCTTTCGATAATATAAGCATAATATGGCCAATAATATGAGTTAGATTGATAATAATAAGAGTAATAAGTATAGTAATTGTCGTTCTATCGATCATATAAGCATAATATGGCTAATAATATGAGTTAGATTGATAATAATAAGAGTAACAAGTATAGTAATTGTCGTTCTATCGATAATATAAGAATAATATGGCTAATAATATGAGTTAGATTGATAATTGTAAGAGTAATAAGTATAGTAATTGTCGTTCAATCGATCATATAAGCATAATGTGGCTAATAATATGAGTTAGATTGATAATAATAAGAGTAACAGGTATAGTAATTGTCGTTCTATCGATAATATAAGCATAATATGGCTAATAATATGAGTTAGATTGATAATAGTAAGAGTAAAAAGTATAGTAATTGTCGTTCTATCGATCATATCTGCATAATATGGCCAATAATATGAGTTAGATTGATAATAATAAGAGTAATGAGTATAGTAATTGTCGTCCTATCGATCATATCCACATAATATGGCCAATAATATGAGTTAGATTGATAATAATAAGAGTAATAAGTATAGAAATTGTCGTTCTATCGATCATATAAGCATAATATGGCTAATAATATGAGTTAGATTGATAATAATAAGCGTAACAAGTATAGTAATTGTCGTTCAATCGATCATATAAGCATAGTATGGCTAATAATATGAGTTCGATTGATAATAGCAGGAGTAATAGGCACAGTGATTGTCGTTCTACCGATCATATCTGCATAATATGTTTAATAATATGAGTTAGATTGATAATAATAAGAGTAATAAGTATAGTAATTGTCGTTCTATCGATCATATAAGCCTAATATGGCTAATAATATGGGTTCGATTGATAATAGTAAGTGTAATAAGTATGGTAATTGTCGTTCAATCGATCATATCCACATAATATGGCCAATAATATGAGTTAGATTGATAATAATAAGAGTAACAAGTATAGTAATTGTCTTTCTATCGATCATATAAGCATAATATGGCTAATAATATGAGTTAGATTGATAATAATAAGAGTAACAACTATAGTAATTGTCCTTCTATCAATAATACAAGCATAATATGGCTAATAATATGAGTTAGATTGATAATAATAAGCGTAACAAGTATAGTAATTGTCCTTCTTTCGATAATATAAGCATAATATGGCCAATAATATGAGTTAGATTGATAATAATAAGAGTAATAAGTATAGTAATTGTCGTTCTATCGATCATATAAGCATAATATGGCTAATAATATGAGTTAGATTGATAATAATAAGAGTAACAAGTATAGTAATTGTCGTTCTATCGATAATATAAGAATAATATGGCTAATAATATGAGTTAGATTGATAATTGTAAGAGTAATAAGTATAGTAATTGTCGTTCAATCGATCATATAAGCATAATGTGGCTAATAATATGAGTTAGATTGATAACAGTAAGAGTAACAAGTATAGCAATTGTCGTTCTATCGATAATATAGGCATAATATGGCTAATAATATGAGTTAGATTGATAATAGTAAGAGTAATAAGTATAGTAACTGTCGTTCTATCGATCATATCTGCATAATATGGTTAATAATATGAGTTAGATTGATAATAATAAGAGTAATAAGTATAGTAATTGTCGATCTATCGATCATATCTGCATAATATGGTTAATAATATGAGTTAGTTTGATAATAATAAGAGTAATAAGTATAGTAATTGTCGTCCTATCGATCATATCCACATAATATGGCCAATAATATGAGTTAGATTGATAATAATAAGAGTAACAAGTATAGTAATTGTCTTTCTATCGATCATATAAGCATAATATGGCTAATAATATGAGTTAGATTGATAATAATAGGAGTAACAAATATAGTAATTGTCCTTCTATCGATAATATAAGCATAATATGGCTAATAATATGAGTTAGATTGATAATAATAAGCGTAACAAGTATAGTAATTGTCGTTCAATCGATCATATAAGCATAGTATGGCTAATAATATGAGTTCGATTGATAATAGCAAGAGTAATAGGCACAGTGATTGTCGTTCTACCGATCATATCTGCATAATATGTTTAATAATATGAGTTAGATTGATAATAATAAGAGTAATAAGTATAGTAATTGTCGTTCTATCGATCATATAAGCATAATATGGCTAATAATATGTGTTCGATTGATAATAGTAAGAGTAATAAGTATGGTAATTGTCGTTCAATCGATCATATCCACATAATATGGCGAATAATATGAGTTAGATTGATAATAATAAGAGTAATAAGTATAGTAATTGTCGTCCTATCGATCATATCCACATAATATGGCCAACAATATGAGTTAGATTGATAATAATAAGAGTAACAAGTATAGTAATTGTCTTTCTATCGATCATATAAGCATAATATGGCTAATAATATGAGATAGATTGATAATAATAAGAGTAACAACTATAGTAATTGTCCTTCTATCAATAATATAAGCATAATATGGCTAATAATATGAGTTAGATTGATAATAATAAGCGTAACAAGTATAGTAATTGTCCTTCTTTCGATAATATAAGCATAATATGGCCAATAATATGAGTTAGATTGATAATAATAAGAGTAATAAGTATAGTAATTGTCGTTCTATCGATCATATAAGCATAATATGGCTAATAATATGAGTTAGATTGATAATAATAAGAGTAACAAGTATAGTAATTGTCGTTCCATCGATAATATAAGCATAATATGGCTAATAATATGAGTTCGATTGATAATAGCAAGAGTAATAGGCACAGTGATTGTCGTTCTACCGATCATATCTGCATAATATGTTTAATAATATGAGTTAGATTGATAATAATAAGAGTAATAAGTATAGTAATTGTCGTTCTATCGATCATATAAGCCTAATATGGCTAATAATATGGGTTCGATTGATAATAGTAAGAGTAATAAGTATGGTAATTGTCGTTCAATCGATCATATCCACATAATATGGCCAATAATATGAGTTAGATTGATAATAATAAGAGTAACAAGTATAGTAATTGTCTTTCTATCGATCATATAAGCATAATATGGCTAATAATATGAGTTAGATTGATAATAATAAGAGTAACAACTATAGTAATTGTCCTTCTATCAATAATACAAGCATAATATGGCTAATAATATGAGTTAGATTGATAATAATAAGCGTAACAAGTATAGTAATTGTCCATCTTTCGATAATATAAGCATAATATGGCCAATAATATGAGTTAGATTGATAATAATAAGAGTAATAAGTATAGTAATTGTCGTTCTATCGATCATATAAGCATAATATGGCCAACAATATGAGTTAGATTGATAATAATAAGAGTAACAAGTATAGTAATTGTCTTTCTATCGATCATATAAGCATAATATGGCTAATAATATGAGATAGATTGATAATAATAAGAGTAACAACTATAGTAATTGTCCTTCTATCAATAATATAAGCATAATATGGCTAATAATATGAGTTAGATTGATAATAATAAGCGTAACAAGTATAGTAATTGTCCTTCTTTCGATAATATAAGCATAATATGGCCAATAATATGAGTTAGATTGATAATAATAAGAGTAATAAGTATAGTAATTGTCGTTCTATCGATCATATAAGCATAATATGGCTAATAATATGAGTTAGATTGATAATAATAAGAGTAACAAGTATAGTAATTGTCGTTCCATCGATAATATAAGCATAATATGGCCAATAATATGAGTTAGATTGATAATAATAAGAGTAATAAGTATAGTAATTGTCGTTCTATCGATCATATAAGCATAATATGGCTAATAATATGAGTTAGATTGATAATAATAAGAGTAACAGGTATAGTAATTGTCGTTCTATCGATAATATAAGCATAATATGGCTAATAATATGAGTTAGATTGATAACAGTAAGAGTAACAAGTATAGCAATTGTCGTCCTATCGATCATATCCACATAATATGGCCAATAATATGAGTTAGATTGATAATAATAAGAGTAACAAGTATAGTAATTGTCTTTCTATCGATCATATAAGCATAATATGGCTAATAATATGAGTTAGATTGATAATAATAAGCGTAATAAGTATAGTAATTGTCGTTCTATCGATCATATAAGCATAATATGGCTAATAATATGAGTTAGATTGATAATAATAGGAGTAACAAATATAGTAATTGTCCTTCTATCGATAATATAAGCATAATATGGCTAATAATATGAGTTAGATTGATAATAATAAGCGTAACAAGTATAGTAATTGTCGTTCAATCGATCATATAAGCATAGTATGGCTAATAATATGAGTTCGATTGATAATAGCAAGAGTAATAGGCACAGTGATTGTCGTTCTACCGATCATATCTGCATAATATGTTTAATAATATGAGTTAGATTGATAATAATAAGAGTAACAAGTATAGTAATTGTCTTTCTATCGATCATATAAGCATAATATGGCTAATAATATGAGTTAGATTGATAATAATAAGAGTAACAACTATAGTAATTGTCCTTCTATCAATAATACAAGCATAATATGGCTAATAATATGAGTTAGATTGATAATAATAAGCGTAACAAGTATAGTAATTGTCCTTCTTTCGATAATATAAGCATAATATGGCCAATAATATGAGTTAGATTGATAATAATAAGAGTAATAAGTATAGTAATTGTCGTTCTATCGATCATATAAGCATAATATGGCCAACAATATGAGTTAGATTGATAATAATAAGAGTAACAAGTATAGTAATTGTCTTTCTATCGATCATATAAGCATAATATGGCTAATAATATGAGATAGATTGATAATAATAAGAGTAACAACTATAGTAATTGTCCTTCTATCAATAATATAAACATAATATGGCTAATAATATGAGTTAGATTGATAATAATAAGCGTAACAAGTATAGTAATTGTCCTTCTTTCGATAATATAAGCATAATATGGCCAATAATATGAGTTAGATTGATAATAATAAGAGTAATAAGTATAGTAATTGTCGTTCTATCGATCATATAAGCATAATATGGCTAATAATATGAGTTAGATTGATAATAATAAGAGTAACAAGTATAGTAATTGTCGTTCCATCGATAATATAAGCATAATATGGCTAATAATATGAGTTAGATTGATAATAGTAAGAGTAATAAGTATAGTAATTGTCGTTCTATCGATCATATCCACATAATATGGCTAATAATATGAGTTAGATTGATAATAGTAAGAGTAATAAGTATAGTAATTGTCGTTCTATCGATCATATCTGCATAATATGGAAATAATATGAGTTAGATTGATAATAATAAGAGTAACAAGTATAGCAATTGCCGTTCTATCGATAATATAAGCATAATATGGTTAATAATATGAGTTAGATTGATAATAATAAGAGTAATGAGTACAGTAATTGTCGTCCTATCGATCATATCCACATAATATGGCCAATAATATGAGTTAGATTGATAATAATAAGAGTAATAAGTATAGTAATTGTCGTTCTATCGATCATATAAGCATAATATGGCTAATAATATGAGTTAGATTGATAATAATAAGAGTAACAAGTATAGTAATTGTCTTTCTATCGATCATATAAGCATAATATGGCTAATAATATGAGTTAGATTGATAATAATAAGAGTAACAACTATAGTAATTGTCGTTCTATCGATAATATAAGCATAATATGGCTAATAATATGAGTTAGATTGATAATAGTAAGAGTAATAAGTATAGTAATTGTCGTCCTATCGATCATATCCACATAATATGGCCAATAATATGAGTTAGATTGAAAATAATAAGAGTAACAAGTATAGTAATTGTCTTTCTATCGATCATATAAGCATAATATGGCTAATAATATGAGTTAGATTGATAATAATAAGAGTAACAAATATAGTAATTGTCCTTCTATCGATAATATAAGCATAATATGGCTAATAATATGAGTTAGATTGATAATAATAAGAGTAATAGGTATAGTAATTGTCGTTCTATCGATAATATAAGCATAATATGGCCAATAATATGAGTTAGATTGATAATAATAAGAGTAATAAGTATAGTAATTGTCGTTCTATCGATCATATAAGCATAATATGGCTAATAATATGAGTTAGATTGATAATAATAAGAGTAACAAGTATAGTAATTGTCGTTCCATCGATAATATAAGCATAATATGGCTAATAATATGAGTTAGATTGATAATAGTAAGAGTAATAAGTATAGTAATTGTCGTTCTATCGATCATATCCACATAATATGGCCAATAATATGAGTTAGATTGATAATAATAAGAGTAACAAGTATAGTAATTGTCTTTCTATCGATCATATAAGCATAATATGGCTAATGATATGAGTTAGATTGATAATAATAAGAGTAACAACTATAGTAATTGTCCTTCTATCGATAATATAAGCATAATATGGCTAATAATATGAGATAGATTGATAATAATAAGAGTAATAAGTATAGTAATTGTCGTCCTATCGTTCATATCCACATAATATGGCCAATAATATGAGTTAGATTGATAATAATAAGCGTAACAAGTATAGTAATTGTCCTTCTTTCGATAATATAAGCATAATATGGCCAATAATATGAGTTAGATTGATAATAATAAGAGTAATAAGTATAGTAATTGTCGTTCTATCGATCATATAAGCATAATATGGCTAATAATATGAGTTAGATTGATAATAATACGAGTAACAGGTATAGTAATTGTCGTTCTATCGATAATATAAGCATAATATGGCTAATAATATGAGTTAGATTGATAACAGTAAGAGTAACAAGTATAGCAATTGTCGTTCTATCGATAATATAAGCATAATATGGCTAATAATATGAGTTAGATTGATAATAGTAAGAGTAATAAGTATAGTAACTGTCGTTCTATCGATCATATCTGCATAATATGGTTAATAATATGAGTTAGATTGATAATAATAAGAGTAATAAGTATAGTACTTGTCGTCCTATCGATCATATCCACATAATATGGCCAATAATATGAGTTAGATTGATAATAGTAAGAGTAATAAGTATAGTAATTGTCGTTCTATCGATCATATCTGCATAATATGGAAATAATATGAGATAGATTGATAATAATAAGAGTAACAAGTATAGTAATTGTCGTTCTATCGATAATATAAGAATAATATGGCTAATAATATGAGTTAGATTGATAATAGTAAGAGTAATAAGTATAGTAATTGTCGTTCTATCGATCATATCTGCATAATATGGAAATAATATGAGTTAGATTGATAATAATAAGAGTAACAAGTATAGCAATTGCCGTTCTATCGATAATATAAGCATAATATGGTTAATAATATGAGTTAGATTGATAATAATAAGAGTAATGAGTACAGTAATTGTCGTCCTATCGATCATATCCACATAATATGGCCAATAATATGAGTTAGATTGATAATAATAAGAGTAATAAGTATAGTAATTGTCGTTCTATCGATCATATAAGCATAATATGGCTAATAATATGAGTTAGATTGATAATAATAAGAGTAACAAGTATAGTAATTGTCTTTCTATCGATCATATAAGCATAATATGGCTAATAATATGAGTTAGATTGATAATAATAAGAGTAACAACTATAGTAATTGTCGTTCTATCGATAATATAAGCATAATATGGCTAATAATATGAGTTAGATTGATAATAGTAAGAGTAATAAGTATAGTAATTGTCGTCCTATCGATCATATCCACATAATATGGCCAATAATATGAGTTAGATTGAAAATAATAAGAGTAACAAGTATAGTAATTGTCTTTCTATCGATCATATAAGCATAATATGGCTAATAATATGAGTTAGATTGATAATAATAAGAGTAACAAATATAGCAATTGTCCTTCTATCGATAATATAAGCATAATATGGCTAATAATATGAGTTAGATTGATAATAATAAGAGTAATAGGTATAGTAATTGTCGTTCTATCGATAATATAAGCATAATATGGCTAATAATATGAGTTAGATTGATAATAGTAAGAGTAATAAGTATAGTAATTGTCGTTCTATCGATCATATCTGCATAATATGGCCAATAATATGAGTTAGATTGATAATAATAAGAGTAATGAGTATAGTAATTGTCGTCCTATCGATCATATCCACATAATATGGCCAATAATATGAGTTAGAGTGATAATAATAAGAGTAATAAGTATAGAAATTGTCGTTCTATCGATCATATAAGCATAATATGGCTAATAATATGAGTTAGATTGATAATAATAAGAGTAACAAGTATAGTAATTGTCGTTCCATCGATAATATAAGCATAATATGGCTAATAATATGAGTTAGATTGATAATAGTAAGAGTAATAAGTATAGTAATTGTCGTTCTATCGATAATATAAGCATAATATGGCCAATAGTATGAGTTAGATTGATAATAATAAGAGTAATAAGTATAGTAATTGTCGTCCTATCGATCATATCCACGTAATATGGCCAATAATATGAGTTAGATTGATAATAATAAGAGTAACAAGTATAGTAATTGTCTTTCTATCGATCATATAAGCATAATATGGCTAATAATATGAGTTAGATTGATAATAATAAGAGTAACAACTATAGTAATTGTCCTTCTATCAATAATATAAGCATAATATGGCTAATAATATGAGATATATTGATAATAATAAGAGTAATAAGTATAGTAATTGTCGTCCTATCGATCATATCCACATAATATGGCCAATAATATGAGTTAGATTGATAATAATAAGCGTAACAAGTATAGTAATTGTCCTTCTTTCGATAATATAAGCATAATATGGCCAATAATATGAGTTAGATTGATAATAATAAGCGTAACAAGTATAGTAATTGTCGTTCAATCGATCATATAAGCATAGTATGGCTAATAATATGAGTTCGATTGATAATAGCAAGAGTAATAGGCACAGTGATTGTCGTTCTACCGATCATATCTGCATAATATGTTTAATAATATGAGTTAGATTGATAATAATAAGAGTAATAAGTATAGTAATTGTCGTTCTATCGATCATATAAGCATAATATGGCTAATAATATGTGTTCGATTGATAATAGTAAGAGTAATAAGTATGGTAATTGTCGTTCAATCGATCAGATCCACATAATATGGCCAATAATATGAGTTAGATTGATAATAATAAGAGTAATAAGTATAGTAATTGTCGTCCTATCGATCATATCCACATAATATGGCCAACAATATGAGTTAGATTGATAATAATAAGAGTAACAAGTATAGTAATTGTCTTTCTATCGATCATATAAGCATAATATGGCTAATAATATGAGTTAGATTGATAATAATAAGAGTAACAACTATAGTAATTGTCCTTCTATCAATAATATAAGCATAATATGGCTAATAATATGAGTTAGATTGATAATAATAAGCGTAACAAGTATAGTAATTGTCCTTCTTTCGATAATATAAGCATAATATAGCCAATAATATGAGTTAGATTGACAATAATAAGAGTAATAAGTATAGTAATTGTCGTTCTATCGATCATATAAGCATAATATGGCTAATAATATGAGTTAGATTGATAATAATAAGAGTAACAAGTATAGTAATTGTCGTTCCATCGATAATATAAGCATAATATGGCTAATAATATGAGTTCGATTGATAATAGCAAGAGTAATAGGCACAGTGATTGTCGTTCTACCGATCATATCTGCATAATATGTTTAATAATATGAGTTAGATTGATAATAATAAGAGTAATAAGTATAGTAATTGTCGTTCTATCGATCATATAAGCCTAATATGGCTAATAATATGGGTTCGATTGATAATAGTAAGAGTAATAAGTATGGTAATTGTCGTTCAATCGATCATATCCACATAATATGGCCAATAATATGAGTTAGATTGATAATAATAAGAGTAACAAGTATAGTAATTGTCTTTCTATCGATCATATAAGCATAATATGGCTAATAATATGAGTTAGATTGATAATAATAAGAGTAACAACTATAGTAATTGTCCTTCTATCAATAATACAAGCATAATATGGCTAATAATATGAGTTAGATTGATAATAATAAGCGTAACAAGTATAGTAATTGTCCTTCTTTCGATAATATAAGCATAATATGGCCAATAATATGAGTTAGATTGATAATAATAAGAGTAATAAGTATAGTAATTGTCGTTCTATCGATCATATAAGCATAATATGGCTAATAATATGAGTTAGATTGATAATAATAAGAGTAACAAGTATAGTAATTGTCGTTCCATCGATAATATAAGCATAATATGGCTAATAATATGAGTTAGATTGATAATAGTAAGAGTAATAAGTATAGTAATTGTCGTTCTATCGATCATATCCACATAATATGGCCAATAATATGAGTTAGATTGATAATAATAAGAGTAACAAGTATAGTAATTGTCTTTCTATCGATCATATAAGCATAATATGGCTAATGATATGAGTTAGATTGATAATAATAAGAGTAACAACTATAGTAATTGTCCTTCTATCAATAATATAAGCATAATATGGCTAATAATATGAGATAGATTGATAATAATAAGAGTAATAAGTATAGTAATTGTCGTCCTATCGTTCATATCCACATAATATGGCCAATAATATGAGTTAGATTGATAATAATAAGCGTAACAAGTATAGTAATTGTCCTTCTTTCGATAATATAAGCATAATATGGCCAATAATATGAGTTAGATTGATAATAATAAGAGTAATAAGTATAGTAATTGTCGTTCTATCGATCATATAAGCATAATATGGCTAATAATATGAGTTAGATTGATAATAATAAGAGTAACAGGTATAGTAATTGTCGTTCTATCGATAATATAAGCATAATATGGCTAATAATATGAGTTAGATTGATAACAGTAAGAGTAACAAGTATAGCAATTGTCGTTCTATCGATAATATAAGCATAATATGGCTAATAATATGAGTTAGATTGATAATAGTAAGAGTAATAAGTATAGTAACTGTCGTTCTATCGATCATATTTGCATAATATGGTTAATAATATGAGTTAGATTGATAATAATAAGAGTAATAAGTATAGTACTTGTCGTCCTATCGATCATATCCACATAATATGGCCAATAATATGAGTTAGATTGATAATAGTAAGAGTAATAAGTATAGTAATTGTCGTTCTATTGATCATATCTGCATAATATGGAAATAATATGAGATAGATTGATAATAATAAGAGTAACAAGTATAGTAATTGTCGTTCTATCGATAATATAAGAATAATATGGCTAATAATATGAGTTAGATTGATAATAGTAAGAGTAATAAGTATAGTAATTGTCGTTCTATCGATCATATCTGCATAATATGGAAATAATATGAGTTAGATTGATAATAATAAGAGTAACAAGTATAGCAATTGTCTTTCTATCGATCATATAAGCATAATATGGCTAATAATATGAGTTAGATTGATAATAATAAGAGTAACAACTATAGTAATTGTCGTTCTATCGATAATATAAGCATAATATGGCTAATAATATGAGTTAGATTGATAATAGTAAGAGTAATAAGTATAGTAATTGTCGTCCTATCGATCATATCCACATAATATGGCCAATAATATGAGTTAGATTGAAAATAATAAGAGTAACAAGTATAGTAATTGTCTTTCTATCGATCATATAAGCATAATATGGCTAATAATATGAGTTAGATTGATAATAATAAGAGTAACAAATATAGTAATTGTCCTTCTATCGATAATATAAGCATAATATGGCTAATAATATGAGTTAGATTGATAATAATAAGAGTAATAGGTATAGTAATTGTCGTTCTATCGATCATATAAGCATAATATGGCTAATAATATGAGTTAGATTGATAATAATAAGAGTAACAGGTATAGTAATTGTCGTTCTATCGATAATATAAGCATAATATGGCTAATAATATGAGTTAGATTGATAATAGTAAGAGTAATAAGTATAGTAATTGTCGTTCTATCGATCATATCTGCATAATATGGCCAATAATATGAGTTAGATTGATAATAATAAGAGTAATGAGTATAGTAATTGTCGTCCTATCGATCATATCCACATAATATGGCCAATAATATGAGTTAGATTGAAAATAATAAGAGTAACAAGTATAGTAATTGTCTTTCTATCGATCATATAAGCATAATATGGCTAATAATATGAGTTAGATTGATAATAATAAGAGTAACAAGTATAGTAATTGTCGTTCCATCGATAATATAAGCATAATATGGCTAATAATATGAGTTAGATTGATAATAGTAAGAGTAATAAGTATAGTAATTGTCGTTCTATCGATCATATCCACATAATATGGCCAATAATATGAGTTAGATTGATAATAATAAGAGTAACAAGTATAGTAATTGTCTTTCTATCGATCATATAAGCATAATATGGCTAATGATATGAGTTAGATTGATAATAATAAGAGTAACAACTATAGTAATTGTCCTTCTATCAATAATATAAGCATAATATGGCTAATAATATGAGATAGATTGATAATAATAAGAGTAATAAGTATAGTAATTGTCGTCCTATCGTTCATATCCACATAATATGGCCAATAATATGAGTTAGATTGGTAATAATAAGCGTAACAAGTATAGTAATTGTCCTTCTTTCGATAATATAAGCATAATATGGCCAATAATATGAGTTAGATTGATAATAATAAGAGTAATAAGTATAGTAATTGTCGTTCTATCGATCATATAAGCATAATATGGCTAATAATATGAGTTAGATTGATAATAATAAGAGTAACAGGTATAGTAATTGTCGTTCTATCGATAATATAAGCATAATATGGCTAATAATATGAGTTAGATTGATAACAGTAAGAGTAACAAGTATAGCAATTGTCGTTCTATCGATAATATAAGCATAATATGGCTAATAATATGAGTTAGATTGATAATAGTAAGAGTAATAAGTATAGTAACTGTCGTTCTATCGATCATATTTGCATAATATGGTTAATAATATGAGTTAGATTGATAATAATAAGAGTAATAAGTATAGTACTTGTCGTCCTATCGATCATATCCACATAATATGGCCAATAATATGAGTTAGATTGATAATAGTAAGAGTAATAAGTATAGTAATTGTCGTTCTATTGATCATATCTGCATAATATGGAAATAATATGAGATAGATTGATAATAATAAGAGTAACAAGTATAGTAATTGTCGTTCTATCGATAATATAAGAATAATATGGCTAATAATATGAGTTAGATTGATAATAGTAAGAGTAATAAGTATAGTAATTGTCGTTCTATCGATCATATCTGCATAATATGGAAATAATATGAGTTAGATTGATAATAATAAGAGTAACAAGTATAGCAATTGCCGTTCTATCGATAATATAAGCATAATATGGTTAATAATATGAGTTAGATTGATAATAATAAGAGTAATGAGTACAGTAATTGTCGTCCTATCGATCATATCCACATAATATGGCCAATAATATGAGTTAGATTGATAATAATAAGAGTAATAAGTATAGTAATTGTCGTTCTATCGATCATATAAGCATAATATGGCTAATAATATGAGTTAGATTGATAATAATAAGAGTAACAAGTATAGTAATTGTCTTTCTATCGATCATATAAGCATAATATGGCTAATAATATGAGTTAGATTGATAATAATAAGAGTAACAACTATAGTAATTGTCGTTCTATCGATAATATAAGCATAATATGGCTAATAATATGAGTTAGATTGATAATAGTAAGAGTAATAAGTATAGTAATTGTCGTCCTATCGATCATATCCACATAATATGGCCAATAATATGAGTTAGATTGAAAATAATAAGAGTAACAAGTATAGTAATTGTCTTTCTATCGATCATATAAGCATAATATGGCTAATAATATGAGTTAGATTGATAATAATAAGAGTAACAAATATAGTAATTGTCCTTCTATCGATAATATAAGCATAATATGGCTAATAATATGAGTTAGATTGATAATAATAAGAGTAATAGGTATAGTAATTGTCGTTCTATCGATCATATAAGCATAATATGGCTAATAATATGAGTTAGATTGATAATAATAAGAGTAACAGGTATAGTAATTGTCGTTCTATCGATAATATAAGCATAATATGGCTAATAATATGAGTTAGATTGATAATAGTAAGAGTAATAAGTATAGTAATTGTCGTTCTATCGATCATATCTGCATAATATGGCCAATAATATGAGTTAGATTGATAATAATAAGAGTAATGAGTATAGTAATTGTCGTCCTATCGATCATATCCACATAATATGGCCAATAATATGAGTTAGATTGATAATACTAAGAGTAATAAGTATAGAAATTGTCGTTCTATCGATCATATAAGCATAATATGGCTAATAATATGAGTTAGATTGATAATAATAAGAGTAACAAGTATAGTAATTGTCGTTCCATCGATAATATAAGCATAATATGGCTAATAATATGAGTTAGATTGATAATAGTAAGAGTAATAAGTATAGTAATTGTCGTTCTATCGATAATATAAGCATAATATGGCCAATAGTATGAGTTAGATTGATAATAATAAGAGTAATAAGTATAGTAATTGTCGTCCTATCGATCATATCCACGTAATATGGCCAATAATATGAGTTAGATTGATAATAATAAGAGTAACAAGTATAGTAATTGTCTTTCTATCGATCATATAAGCATAATATGGCTAATAATATGAGTTAGATTGATAATAATAAGAGTAACAACTATAGTAATTGTCCTTCTATCAATAATATAAGCATAATATGGCTAATAATATGAGATAGATTGATAATAATAAGAGTAATAAGTATAGTAATTGTCGTCCTATCGATCATATCCACATAATATGGCCAATAATATGAGTTAGATTGATAATAATAAGCGTAACAAGTATAGTAATTGTCCTTCTTTCGATAATATAAGCATAATATGGCCAATAATATGAGTTAGATTGATAATAATAAGAGTAATAAGTATAGTAATTGTCGTTCTATCTATCATATAAGCATAATATGGCTAATAATATGAGTTAGATTGATAATAGTAAGAGTAATAAGTATAGTAATTGTCGTTCTATCGATCATATCCACATAATATGGCCAATAATATAAGTTAGATTGATAATATTAAGAGTAACAAGTATAGTAATTGTCTTTCTATCGATCATATAAGCATAATATGGCTAATGATATGAGTTAGATTGATAATAATAAGAGTAACAACTATAGTAATTGTCCTTCTATCAATAATATAAGCATAATATGGCTAATAATATGAGATAGATTGATAATAATAAGAGTAATAAGTATAGTAATTGTCGTCCTATCGTTCATATCCACATAATATGGCCAATAATATGAGTTAGATTGATAATAATAAGCGTAACAAGTATAGTAATTGTCCTTCTTTCGATAATATAAGCATAATATGGCCAATAATATGAGTTAGATTGATAATAATAAGAGTAATAAGTATAGTAATTGTCGTTCTATCGATCATATAAGCATAATATGGCTAATAATATGAGTTAGATTGATAATAATAAGAGTAACAGGTATAGTAATTGTCGTTCTATCGATAATATAAGCATAATATGGCTAATAATATGAGTTAGATTGATAACAGTAAGAGTAACAAGTATAGCAATTGTCGTTCTATCGATAATATAAGCATAATATGGCTAATAATATGAGTTAGATTGATAATAGTAAGAGTAATAAGTATAGTAACTGTCGTTCTATCGATCATATCTGCATAATATGGTTAATAATATGAGTTAGATTGATAATAATAAGAGTAATAAGTATAGTACTTGTCGTCCTATCGATCATATCCACATAATATGGCCAATAATATGAGTTAGATTGATAATAGTAAGAGTAATGAGTATAGTAATTGTCGTCCTATCGATCATATCCACATAATATGGCCAATAATATGAGTTAGATTGATAATAATAAGAGTAATAAGTATAGAAATTGTCGTTCTATCGATCATATAAGCATAATATGGCTAATAATATGAGTTAGATTGATAATAATAAGAGTAACAAGTATAGTAATTGTCGTTCTATCGATCATATAAGCATAATATGGCCAATAATATGAGTTAGATTGATAATAGTAAGAGTAATAAGTATAGTAATTGTCGTTCTATCGATCATATCTGCATAATATGGAAATAATATGAGATAGATTGATAATAATAAGAGTAACAAGTATAGTAATTGTCGTTCTATCGATAATATAAGAATAATATGGCTAATAATATGAGTTAGATTGATAATAGTAAGAGTAATAAGTATAGTAATTGTCGTTCTATCGATCATATCTGCATAATATGGAAATAATATGAGTTAGATTGATAATAATAAGAGTAACAAGTATAGCAATTGCCGTTCTATCGATAATATAAGCATAATATGGTTAATAATATGAGTTAGATTGAGAATAATAAGAGTAATGAGTACAGTAATTGTCGTCCTATCGATCATATCCACATAATATGGCCAATAATATGAGTTAGATTGATAATAATAAGAGTAATAAGTATAGTAATTGTCGTTCTATCGATCATATAAGCATAATATGGCTAATAATATGAGTTAGATTGATAATAATAAGAGTAACAAGTATAGTAATTGTCTTTCTATCGATCATATAAGCATAATATGGCTAATAATATGAGTTAGATTGATAATAATAAGAGTAACAACTATAGTAATTGTCGTTCTATCGATAATATAAGCATAATATGGCTAATAATATGAGTTAGATTGATAATAGTAAGAGTAATAAGTATAGTAATTGTCGTCCTATCGATCATATCCACATAATATGGCCAATAATATGAGTTAGATTGAAAATAATAAGAGTAACAAGTATAGTAATTGTCTTTCTATCGATCATATAAGCATAATATGGCTAATAATATGAGTTAGATTGATAATAATAAGAGTAACAAATATAGTAATTGTCCTTCTATCGATAATATAAGCATAATATGGCTAATAATATGAGTTAGATTGATAACAATAAGAGTAATAGGTATAGTAATTGTCGTTCTATCGATCATATAAGCATAATATGGCTAATAATATGAGTTAGATTGATAATAATAAGAGTAACAGGTATAGTAATTGTCGTTCTATCGATAATATAAGCATAATATGGCTAATAATATGAGTTAGATTGATAATAGTAAGAGTAATAAGTATAGTAATTGTCGTTCTATCGATCATATCTGCATAATATGGCCAATAATATGAGTTAGATTGATAATAATAAGAGTAATGAGTATAGTAATTGTCGTCCTATCGATCATATCCACATAATATGGCCAATAATATGAGTTAGATTGATAATAATAAGAGTAATAAGTATAGAAATTGTCGTTCTATCGATCATATAAGCATAATATGGCTAATAATATGAGTTAGATTGATAATAATAAGAGTAACAAGTATAGTAATTGTCGTTCCATCGATAATATAAGCATAATATGGCTAATAATATGAGTTAGATTGATAATAGTAAGAGTAATAAGTATAGTAATTGTCGTTCTATCGATAATATAAGCATAATATGGCCAATAGTATGAGTTAGATTGATAATAATAAGAGTAATAAGTATAGTAATTGTCGTCCTATCGATCATATCCACGTAATATGGCCAATAATATGAGTTAGATTGATAATAATAAGAGTAACAAGTATAGTAATTGTCTTTCTATCGATCATATAAGCATAATATGGCTAATAATATGAGTTAGATTGATAATAATAAGAGTAACAACTATAGTAATTGTCCTTCTATCAATAATATAAGCATAATATGGCTAATAATATGAGATAGATTGATAATAATAAGAGTAATAAGTATAGTAATTGTCGTCCTATCGATCATATCCACATAATATGGCCAATAATATGAGTTAGATTGATAATAATAAGCGTAACAAGTATAGTAATTGTCCTTCTTTCGATAATATAAGCATAATATGGCCAATAATATGAGTTAGATTGATAATAATAAGAGTAATAAGTATAGTAATTGTCGTTCTATCTATCATATAAGCATAATATGGCTAATAATATGAGTTAGATTGATAATAGTAAGAGTAATAAGTATAGTAATTGTCGTTCTATCGATCATATCCACATAATATGGCCAATAATATGAGTTAGATTGATAATATTAAGAGTAACAAGTATAGTAATTGTCTTTCTATCGATCATATAAGCATAATATGGCTAATGATATGAGTTAGATTGATAATAATAAGAGTAACAACTATAGTAATTGTCCTTCTATCAATAATATAAGCATAATATGGCTAATAATATGAGATAGATTGATAATAATAAGAGTAATAAGTATAGTAATTGTCGTCCTATCGTTCATATCCACATAATATGGCCAATAATATGAGTTAGATTGATAATAATAAGCGTAACAAGTATAGTAATTGTCCTTCTTTCGATAATATAAGCATAATATGGCCAATAATATGAGTTAGATTGATAATAATAAGAGTAATAAGTATAGTAATTGTCGTTCTATCGATCATATAAGCATAATATGGCTAATAATATGAGTTAGATTGATAATAATAAGAGTAACAGGTATAGTAATTGTCGTTCTATCGATAATATAAGCATAATATGGCTAATAATATGAGTTAGATTGATAACAGTAAGAGTAACAAGTATAGCAATTGTCGTTCTATCGATAATATAAGCATAATATGGCTAATAATATGAGTTAGATTGATAATAGTAAGAGTAATAAGTATAGTAACTGTCGTTCTATCGATCATATCTACATAATATGGTTAATAATATGAGTTAGATTGATAATAATAAGAGTAATAAGTATAGTACTTGTCGTCCTATCGATCATATCCACATAATATGGCCAATAATATGAGTTAGATTGATAATAGTAAGAGTAATAAGTATAGTAATTGTCGTTCTATCGATCATATCTGCATAATATGGAAATAATATGAGATAGATTGATAATAATAAGAGTAACAAGTATAGTAATTGTCGTTCTATCGATAATATAAGAATAAGATGGCTAATAATATGAGTTAGATTGATAATAGTAAGAGTAATAAGTATAGTAATTGTCGTTCTATCGATCATATCTGCATAATATGGAAATAATATGAGTTAGATTGATAATAATAAGAGTAACAAGTATAGCAATTGCCGTTCTATCGATAATATAAGCATAATATGGTTAATAATATGAGTTAGATTGATAATAATAAGAGTAATGAGTACAGTAATTGTCGTCCTATCGATCATATCCACATAATATGGCCAATAATATGAGTTAGATTGATAATAATAAGAGTAATAAGTATAGTAATTGTCGTTCTATCGATCATATAAGCATAATATGGCTAATAATATGAGTTAGATTGATAATAATAAGAGTAACAAGTATAGTAATTGTCTTTCTATCGATCATATAAGCATAATATGGCTAATAATATGAGTTAGATTGATAATAATAAGAGTAACAACTATAGTAATTGTCGTTCTATCGATAATATAAGCATAATATGGCTAATAATATGAGTTAGATTGATAATAGTAAGAGTAATAAGTATAGTAATTGTCGTCCTATCGATCATATCCACATAATATGGCCAATAATATGAGTTAGATTGAAAATAATAAGAGTAACAAGTATAGTAATTGTCTTTCTATCGATCATATAAGCATAATATGGCTAATAATATGAGTTAGATTGATAATAATAAGAGTAACAAATATAGTAATTGTCCTTCTATCGATAATATAAGCATAATATGGCTAATAATATGAGTTAGATTGATAACAGTAAGAGTAACAAGTATAGCAATTGTCGTTCTATCGATAATATAAGCATAATATGGCTAATAATATGAGTTAGATTGATAATAGTAAGAGTAATAAGTATAGTAACTTTCGTTCTATCGATCATATCTGCATAATATGGTTAATAATATGAGTTAGATTGATAATAACAAGAGTAATAAGTATAGTACTTGTCGTCCTATCGATCATATCCACATAATATGGCCAATAATATGAGTTAGATTGATAATAGTAAGAGTAATAAGTATAGTAATTGTCGTTCTATCGATAATATAAGAATAATATGGCTAATAATATGAGTTAGATTGATAATAGTAAGAGTAATAAGTATAGTAATTGTCGTTCTATCGATCATATCTGCATAATATGGAAATAATATGAGTTAGATTGATAATAATAAGAGTAACAAGTATAGCAATTGCCGTTCTATCGATAATATAAGCATAATATGGTTAATAATATGAGTTAGATTGATAATAATAAGAGTAATGAGTACAGTAATTGTCGTCCTATCGATCATATCCACATAATATGGCCAATAATATGAGTTAGATTGATAATAATAAGAGTAATAAGTATAGTAATTGTCGTTCTATCGATCATATAAGCATAATATGGCTAATAATATGAGTTAGATTGATAATAATAAGAGTAACAAGTATAGTAATTGTCTTTCTATCGATCATATAAGCATAATATGGCTAATAATATGAGTTAGATTGATAATAATAAGAGTAACAACTATAGTAATTGTCGTTCTATCGATAATATAAGCATAATATGGCTAATAATATGAGTTAGATTGATAATAGTAAGAGTAATAAGTATAGTAATTGTCGTCCTATCGATCATATCCACATAATATGGCCAATAATATGAGTTAGATTGAAAATAATAAGAGTAACAAGTATAGTAATTGTCTTTCTATCGATCATATAAGCATAATATGGCTAATAATATGAGTTAGATTGATAATAATAAGAGTAACAAATATAGTAATTGTCCTTCTATCGATAATATAAGCATAATATGGCTAATAATATGAGTTAGATTGATAATAATAAGAGTAATAGGTATAGTAATTGTCGTTCTATCGATCATATAAGCATAATATGGCTAATAATATGAGTTAGATTGATAATAATAAGAGTAACAGGTATAGTAATTGTCGTTCTATCGATAATATAAGCATAATATGGCTAATAATATGAGTTAGATTGATAATAGTAAGAGTAATAAGTATAGTAATTGTCGTTCTATCGATCATATCTGCATAATATGGCCAATAATATGAGTTAGATTGATAATAATAAGAGTAATGAGTATAGTAATTGTCGTCCTATCGATCATATCCACATAATATGGCCAATAATATGAGTTAGATTGATAATACTAAGAGTAATAAGTATAGAAATTGTCGTTCTATCGATCATATAAGCATAATATGGCTAATAATATGAGTTAGATTGATAATAATAAGAGTGACAAGTATAGTAATTGTCGTTCCATCGATAATATAAGCATAATATGGCTAATAATATGAGTTAGATTGATAATAGTAAGAGTAATAAGTATAGTAATTGTCGTTCTATCGATAATATAAGCATAATATGGCCAATAGTATGAGTTAGATTGATAATAATAAGAGTAATAAGTATAGTAATTGTCGTCCTATCGATCATATCCACGTAATATGGCCAATAATATGAGTTAGATTGATAATAATAAGAGTAACAAGTATAGTAATTGTCTTTCTATCGATCATATAAGCATAATATGGCTAATAATATGAGTTAGATTGATAATAATAAGAGTAACAACTATAGTAATTGTCCTTCTATCAATAATATAAGCATAATATGGCTAATAATATGAGATAGATTGATAATAATAAGAGTAATAAGTATAGTAATTGTCGTCCTATCGATCATATCCACATAATATGGCCAATAATATGAGTTAGATTGATAATAATAAGCGTAACAAGTATAGTAATTGTCCTTCTTTCGATAATATAAGCATAATATGGCCAATAATATGAGTTAGATTGATAATAATAAGAGTAATAAGTATAGTAATTGTCGTTCTATCTATCATATAAGCATAATATGGCTAATAATATGAGTTAGATTGATAATAGTAAGAGTAATAAGTATAGTAATTGTCGTTCTATCGATCATATCCACATAATATGGCCAATAATATAAGTTAGATTGATAATATTAAGAGTAACAAGTATAGTAATTGTCGTTCTATCGATAATATAAGCATAATATGGCTAATAATATGAGTTAGATTGATAACAGTAAGAGTAACAAGTATAGCAATTGTCGTTCTATCGATAATATAAGCATAATATGGCCAATAATATGAGTTAGATTGATAATAGTAAGAGTAATAAGTATAGTAATTGTCGTTCTATCGATCATATCTGCATAATATGGAAATAATATGAGATAGATTGATAATAATAAGAGTAACAAGTATAGTAATTGTCGTTCTATCGATAATATAAGAATAATATGGCTAATAATATGAGTTAGATTGATAATAGTAAGAGTAATAAGTATAGTAATTGTCGTTCTATCGATCATATCTGCATAATATGGAAATAATATGAGTTAGATTGATAATAATAAGAGTAACAAGTATAGCAATTGCCGTTCTATCGATAATATAAGCATAATATGGTTAATAATATGAGTTAGATTGAGAATAATAAGAGTAATGAGTACAGTAATTGTCGTCCTATCGATCATATCCACATAATATGGCCAATAATATGAGTTAGATTGATAATAATAAGAGTAATAAGTATAGTAATTGTCGTTCTATCGATCATATAAGCATAATATGGCTAATAATATGAGTTAGATTGATAATAATAAGAGTAACAAGTATAGTAATTGTCTTTCTATCGATCATATAAGCATAATATGGCTAATAATATGAGTTAGATTGATAATAATAAGAGTAACAACTATAGTAATTGTCGTTCTATCGATAATATAAGCATAATATGGCTAATAATATGAGTTAGATTGATAATAGTAAGAGTAATAAGTATAGTAATTGTCGTCCTATCGATCATATCCACATAATATGGCCAATAATATGAGTTAGATTGAAAATAATAAGAGTAACAAGTATAGTAATTGTCTTTCTATCGATCATATAAGCATAATATGGCTAATAATATGAGTTAGATTGATAATAATAAGAGTAACAAATATAGTAATTGTCCTTCTATCGATAATATAAGCATAATATGGCTAATAATATGAGTTAGATTGATAATAATAAGAGTAATAGGTATAGTAATTGTCGTTCTATCGATCATATAAGCATAATATGGCTAATAATATGAGTTAGATTGATAATAATAAGAGTAACAGGTATAGTAATTGTCGTTCTATCGATAATATAAGCATAATATGGCTAATAATATGAGTTAGATTGATAATAGTAAGAGTAATAAGTATAGTAATTGTCGTTCTATCGATCATATCTGCATAATATGGCCAATAATATGAGTTAGATTGATAATAATAAGAGTAATGAGTATAGTAATTGTCGTCCTATCGATCATATCCACATAATATGGCCAATAATATGAGTTAGATTGATAATAATAAGAGTAATAAGTATAGAAATTGTCGTTCTATCGATCATATAAGCATAATATGGCTAATAATATGAGTTAGATTGATAATAATAAGAGTAACAAGTATAGTAATTGTCGTTCCATCGATAATATAAGCATAATATGGCTAATAATATGAGTTAGATTGATAATAGTAAGAGTAATAAGTATAGTAATTGTCGTTCTATCGATAATATAAGCATAATATGGCCAATAGTATGAGTTAGATTGATAATAATAAGAGTAATAAGTATAGTAATTGTCGTCCTATCGATCATATCCACGTAATATGGCCAATAATATGAGTTAGATTGATAATAATAAGAGTAACAAGTATAGTAATTGTCTTTCTATCGATCATATAAGCATAATATGGCTAATAATATGAGTTAGATTGATAATAATAAGAGTAACAACTATAGTAATTGTCCTTCTATCAATAATATAAGCATAATATGGCTAATAATATGAGATAGATTGATAATAATAAGAGTAATAAGTATAGTAATTGTCGTCCTATCGATCATATCCACATAATATGGCCAATAATATGAGTTAGATTGATAATAATAAGCGTAACAAGTATAGTAATTGTCCTTCTTTCGATAATATAAGCATAATATGGCCAATAATATGAGTTAGATTGATAATAATAAGAGTAATAAGTATAGTAATTGTCGTTCTATCTATCATATAAGCATAATATGGCTAATAATATGAGTTAGATTGATAATAGTAAGAGTAATAAGTATAGTAATTGTCGTTCTATCGATCATATCCACATAATATGGCCAATAATATGAGTTAGATTGATAATATTAAGAGTAACAAGTATAGTAATTGTCTTTCTATCGATCATATAAGCATAATATGGCTAATGATATGAGTTAGATTGATAATAATAAGAGTAACAACTATAGTAATTGTCCTTCTATCAATAATATAAGCATAATATGGCTAATAATATGAGATAGATTGATAATAATAAGAGTAATAAGTATAGTAATTGTCGTCCTATCGTTCATATCCACATAATATGGCCAATAATATGAGTTAGATTGATAATAATAAGCGTAACAAGTATAGTAATTGTCCTTCTTTCGATAATATAAGCATAATATGGCCAATAATATGAGTTAGATTGATAATAATAAGAGTAATAAGTATAGTAATTGTCGTTCTATCGATCATATAAGCATAATATGGCTAATAATATGAGTTAGATTGATAATAATAAGAGTAACAGGTATAGTAATTGTCGTTCTATCGATAATATAAGCATAATATGGCTAATAATATGAGTTAGATTGATAACAGTAAGAGTAACAAGTATAGCAATTGTCGTTCTATCGATAATATAAGCATAATATGGCTAATAATATGAGTTAGATTGATAATAGTAAGAGTAATAAGTATAGTAACTGTCGTTCTATCGATCATATCTACATAATATGGTTAATAATATGAGTTAGATTGATAATAATAAGAGTAATAAGTATAGTACTTGTCGTCCTATCGATCATATCCACATAATATGGCCAATAATATGAGTTAGATTGATAATAGTAAGAGTAATAAGTATAGTAATTGTCGTTCTATCGATCATATCTGCATAATATGGAAATAATATGAGTTAGATTGATAATAATAAGAGTAACAAGTATAGCAATTGCCGTTCTATCGATAATATAAGCATAATATGGTTAATAATATGAGTTAGATTGATAATAATAAGAGTAATGAGTACAGTAATTGTCGTCCTATCGATCATATCCACATAATATGGCCAATAATATGAGTTAGATTGATAATAATAAGAGTAATAAGTATAGTAATTGTCGTTCTATCGATCATATAAGCATAATATGGCTAATAATATGAGTTAGATTGATAATAATAAGAGTAACAAGTATAGTAATTGTCTTTCTATCGATCATATAAGCATAATATGGCTAATAATATGAGTTAGATTGATAATAATAAGAGTAACAACTATAGTAATTGTCGTTCTATCGATAATATAAGCATAATATGGCTAATAATATGAGTTAGATTGATAATAGTAAGAGTAATAAGTATAGTAATTGTCGTCCTATCGATCATATCCACATAATATGGCCAATAATATGAGTTAGATTGAAAATAATAAGAGTAACAAGTATAGTAATTGTCTTTCTATCGATCATATAAGCATAATATGGCTAATAATATGAGTTAGATTGATAATAATAAGAGTAACAAATATAGTAATTGTCCTTCTATCGATAATATAAGCATAATATGGCTAATAATATGAGTTAGATTGATAACAGTAAGAGTAACAAGTATAGCAATTGTCGTTCTATCGATAATATAAGCATAATATGGCTAATAATATGAGTTAGATTGATAATAGTAAGAGTAATAAGTATAGTAACTTTCGTTCTATCGATCATATCTGCATAATATGGTTAATAATATGAGTTAGATTGATAATAATAAGAGTAATAAGTATAGTACTTGTCGTCCTATCGATCATATCCACATAATATGGCCAATAATATGAGTTAGATTGATAATAGTAAGAGTAATAAGTATAGTAATTGTCGTTCTATCGATCATATCTGCATAATATGGAAATAATATGAGATAGATTGATAATAATAAGAGTAACAAGTATAGTAATTGTCGTTCTATCGATAATATAAGAATAATATGGCTAATAATATGAGTTAGATTGATAATAGTAAGAGTAATAAGTATAGTAATTGTCGTTCTATCGATCATATCTGCATAATATGGAAATAATATGAGTTAGATTGATAATAATAAGAGTAACAAGTATAGCAATTGCCGTTCTATCGATAATATAAGCATAATATGGTTAATAATATGAGTTAGATTGATAATAATAAGAGTAATGAGTACAGTAATTGTCGTCCTATCGATCATATCCACATAATATGGCCAATAATATGAGTTAGATTGATAATAATAAGAGTAATAAGTATAGTAATTGTCGTTCTATCGATCATATAAGCATAATATGGCTAATAATATGAGTTAGATTGATAATAATAAGAGTAACAGGTATAGTAATTGTCGTTCTATCGATAATATAAGCATAATATGGCTAATAATATGAGTTAGATTGATAACAGTAAGAGTAACAAGTATAGCAATTGTCGTTCTATCGATAATATAAGCATAATATGGCTAATAATATGAGTTAGATTGATAATAGTAAGAGTAATAAGTATAGTAACTGTCGTTCTATCGATCATATCTACATAATATGGTTAATAATATGAGTTAGATTGATAATAATAAGAGTAATAAGTATAGTACTTGTCGTCCTATCGATCATATCCACATAATATGGCCAATAATATGAGTTAGATTGATAATAGTAAGAGTAATAAGTATAGTAATTGTCGTTCTATCGATCATATCTGCATAATATGGAAATAATATGAGATAGATTGATAATAATAAGAGTAACAAGTATAGTAATTGTCGTTCTATCGATAATATAAGAATAAGATGGCTAATAATATGAGTTAGATTGATAATAGTAAGAGTAATAAGTATAGTAATTGTCGTTCTATCGATCATATCTGCATAATATGGAAATAATATGAGTTAGATTGATAATAATAAGAGTAACAAGTATAGCAATTGCCGTTCTATCGATAATATAAGCATAATATGGTTAATAATATGAGTTAGATTGATAATAATAAGAGTAATGAGTACAGTAATTGTCGTCCTATCGATCATATCCACATAATATGGCCAATAATATGAGTTAGATTGATAATAATAAGAGTAATAAGTATAGTAATTGTCGTTCTATCGATCATATAAGCATAATATGGCTAATAATATGAGTTAGATTGATAATAATAAGAGTAACAAGTATAGTAATTGTCTTTCTATCGATCATATAAGCATAATATGGCTAATAATATGAGTTAGATTGATAATAATAAGAGTAACAACTATAGTAATTGTCGTTCTATCGATAATATAAGCATAATATGGCTAATAATATGAGTTAGATTGATAATAGTAAGAGTAATAAGTATAGTAATTGTCGTCCTATCGATCATATCCACATAATATGGCCAATAATATGAGTTAGATTGAAAATAATAAGAGTAACAAGTATAGTAATTGTCTTTCTATCGATCATATAAGCATAATATGGCTAATAATATGAGTTAGATTGATAATAATAAGAGTAACAAATATAGTAATTGTCCTTCTATCGATAATATAAGCATAATATGGCTAATAATATGAGTTAGATTGATAATAATAAGCGTAACAAGTATAGTAATTGTCCTTCTTTCGATAATGTAAGCATAATATGGCCAATAATATGAGTTAGATTGATAATAATAAGAGTAATAAGTATAGTAATTGTCGTTCTATCGATAATATAAGCATAATATGGCTAATAATATGAGTTAGATTGATAATAGTAAGAGTAATAAGTATAGTAACTGTCGTTCTATCGATCATATCTGCATAATATGGTTAATAATATGAGTTAGATTGATAATAATAAGAGTAATAAGTATAGTAATTGTCGTTCTATCGATCATATAAGCATAATATGGCTAATAATATGAGTTAGATTGATAATAATAAGAGTAACAAGTATAGTAATTGTCGTTCTATCGATAATATAAGCATAATATGGCTAATAATATGAGTTAGATTGATAATAGTAAGAGTAATAAGTATAGTAATTGTTGATCTATCGATCATATCTGCATAATATGGTTAATAATATGAGTTAGTTTGATAATAATAAGAGTAATAAGTATAGTAATTGTCGTCCTATCGATCATATCCACATAATATGGCCAATAATATGAGTTAGATTGATAATAATAAGAGTAACAAGTATAGTAATTGTCTTTCTATCGATCATATAAGCATAATATGGCTAATAATATGAGTTAGATTGATAATAATAAGAGTAACAACTATAGTAATTGTCCTTCTATCAATAATATAAGCATAATATGGCTAATAATATGAGTTAGATTGATAATAATAAGCGTAACAAGTATAGTAATTGTCCTTCTTTCGATAATATAAGCATAATATGGCCAATAATATGAGTTAGATTGATAATAATAAGAGTAACAAGTATTGTAATTGTCGTTCTATCGATAATATAAGCATAATATGGCTAATAATATGAGTTAGATTGATAATAATAAGAGTAACAAGTATAGTAATTGTCGTTCTATCGATCATATAAGCATAATATGGGTAATAATATGAGTTAGATTGATAATAATAAGAGTAACAAGTATAGTAATTGTCGTTCTATCGATAATATAAGCATAATATGGCTAATAATATGAGTTAGATTGATAATAATAAGAGTAATAGGTATAGTAATTGTCGTTCTATCGATCATATAAGCATAATATGGCTAATAATATGAGTTAGATTGATAATAATAAGAGTAACAGGTATAGTAATTGTCGTTCTATCGATAATATAAGCATAATATGGCTAATAATATGAGTTAGATTGATAATAGTAAGAGTAATAAGTATAGTAATTGTCGTTCTATCGATCATATCTGCATAATATGGCCAATAATATGAGTTAGATTGATAATAATAAGAGTAATGAGTATAGTAATTGTCGTCCTATCGATCATATCCACATAATATGGCCAATAATATGAGTTAGATTGATAATAATAAGAGTAATAAGTATAGAAATTGTCGTTCTATCGATCATATAAGCATAATATGGCTAATAATATGAGTTAGATTGATAATAATAAGAGTAACAAGTATAGTAATTGTCGTTCCATCGATAATATAAGCATAATATGGCTAATAATATGAGTTAGATTGATAATAGTAAGAGTAATAAGTATAGTAATTGTCGTTCTATCGATAATATAAGCATAATATGGCCAATAGTATGAGTTAGATTGATAATAATAAGAGTAATAAGTATAGTAATTGTCGTCCTATCGATCATATCCACGTAATATGGCCAATAATATGAGTTAGATTGATAATAATAAGAGTAACAAGTATAGTAATTGTCTTTCTATCGATCATATAAGCATAATATGGCTAATAATATGAGTTAGATTGATAATAATAAGAGTAACAACTATAGTAATTGTCCTTCTATCAATAATATAAGCATAATATGGCTAATAATATGAGATAGATTGATAATAATAAGAGTAATAAGTATAGTAATTGTCGTCCTATCGATCATATCCACATAATATGGCCAATAATATGAGTTAGATTGATAATAATAAGCGTAACAAGTATAGTAATTGTCCTTCTTTCGATAATATAAGCATAATATGGCCAATAATATGAGTTAGATTGATAATAATAAGAGTAATAAGTATAGTAATTGTCGTTCTATCTATCATATAAGCATAATATGGCGAATAATATGAGTTAGATTGATAATAGTAAGAGTAATAAGTATAGTAATTGTCGTTCTATCGATCATATCCACATAATATGGCCAATAATATGAGTTAGATTGATAATATTAAGAGTAACAAGTATAGTAATTGTCTTTCTATCGATCATATAAGCATAATATGGCTAATGATATGAGTTAGATTGATAATAATAAGAGTAACAACTATAGTAATTGTCCTTCTATCAATAATATAAGCATAATATGGCTAATAATATGAGATAGATTGATAATAATAAGAGTAATAAGTATAGTAATTGTCGTCCTATCGTTCATATCCACATAATATGGCCAATAATATGAGTTAGATTGATAATAATAAGCGTAACAAGTATAGTAATTGTCCTTCTTTCGATAATATAAGCATAATATGGCCAATAATATGAGTTAGATTGATAATAATAAGAGTAATAAGTATAGTACTTGTCGTCCTATCGATCATATCCACATAATATGGCCAATAATATGAGTTAGATTGATAATAGTAAGAGTAATAGGTATAGTAATTGTCGTTCTATCGATCATATCTGCATAATATGGAAATAATATGAGATAGATTGATAATAATAAGAGTAACAAGTATAGTAATTGTCGTTCTATCGATAATATAAGAATAAGATGGCTAATAATATGAGTTAGATTGATAATAGTAAGAGTAATAAGTATAGTAATTGTCGTTCTATCGATCATATCTGCATAATATGGAAATAATATGAGTTAGATTGATAATAGTAAGAGTAACAAGTATAGCAATTGCCGTTCTATCGATAATATAAGCATAATATGGTTAATAATATGAGTTAGATTGATAATAATAAGAGTAATGAGTACAGTAATTGTCGTCCTATCGATCATATCCACATAATATGGCCAATAATATGAGTTAGATTGATAATAATAAGAGTAATAAGTATAGTAATTGTCGTTCTATCGATCATATAAGCATAATATGGCTAATAATATGAGTTAGATTGATAATAATAAGAGTAACAAGTATAGTAATTGTCTTTCTATCGATCATATAAGCATAATATGGCTAATAATATGAGTTAGATTGATAATAATAAGAGTAACAACTATAGTAATTGTCGTTCTATCGATAATATAAGCATAATATGGCTAATAATATGAGTTAGATTGATAATAGTAAGAGTAATAAGTATAGTAATTGTCGTCCTATCGATCATATCCACATAATATGGCCAATAATATGAGTTAGATTGAAAATAATAAGAGTAACAAGTATAGTAATTGTCTTTCTATCGATCATATAAGCATAATATGGCTAATAATATGAGTTAGATTGATAATAATAAGAGTAACAAATATAGTAATTGTCCTTCTATCGATAATATAAGCATAATATGGCTAATAATATGAGTTAGATTGATAACAGTAAGAGTAACAAGTATAGCAATTGTCGTTCTATCGATAATATAAGCATAATATGGCTAATAATATGAGTTAGATTGATAATGGTAAGAGTAATAAGTATAGTAACTGTCGTTCTATCGATCATATCTGCATAATATGGTTAATAATATGAGTTAGATTGATAATAATAAGAGTAATAAGTATAGTACTTGTCGTCCTATCGATCATATCCACATAATATGGCCAATAATATGAGTTAGATTGATAATAGTAAGAGTAATAAGTATAGTAATTGTCGTTCTATCGATCATATCTGCATAATATGGAAATAATATGAGATAGATTGATAATAATAAGAGTAACAAGTATAGTAATTGTCGTTCTATCGATAATATAAGAATAATATGGCTAATAATATGAGTTAGATTGATAATAGTAAGAGTAATAAGTATAGTAATTGTCGTTCTATCGATCATATCTGCATAATATGGAAATAATATGAGTTAGATTGATAATAATAAGAGTAACA
This sequence comes from Megachile rotundata, assembly GCF_050947335.1. Lineage (NCBI taxonomy): Eukaryota > Metazoa > Arthropoda > Insecta > Hymenoptera > Megachilidae > Megachile > Megachile rotundata. The sequence continues at coordinate 149,637 of NW_027473781.1, forward strand.
AGTATAGCAATTGCCGTTCTATCGATAATATAAGCATAATATGGTTAATAATATGAGTTAGATTGATAATAATAAGAGTAATGAGTACAGTAATTGTCGTCCTATCGATCATATCCACATAATATGGCCAATAATATGAGTTAGATTGATAATAATAAGAGTAATAAGTATAGTAATTGTCGTTCTATCGATCATATAAGCATAATATGGCTAATAATATGAGTTAGATTGATAATAATAAGAGTAACAAGTATAGTAATTGTCTTTCTATCGATCATATAAGCATAATATGGCTAATAATATGAGTTAGATTGATAATAATAAGAGTAACAACTATAGTAATTGTCGTTCTATCGATAATATAAGCATAATATGGCTAATAATATGAGTTAGATTGATAATAGTAAGAGTAATAAGTATAGTAATTGTCGTCCTATCGATCATATCCACATAATATGGCCAATAATATGAGTTAGATTGAAAATAATAAGAGTAACAAGTATAGTAATTGTCTTTCTATCGATCATATAAGCATAATATGGCTAATAATATGAGTTAGATTGATAATAATAGGAGTAACAAATATAGTAATTGTCCTTCTATCGATAATATAAGCATAATATGGCTAATAATATGAGTTAGATTGATAATAATAAGAGTAATAGGTATAGTAATTGTCGTTCTATCGATCATATAAGCATAATATGGCTAATAATATGAGTTAGATTGATAATAATAAGAGTAACAGGTATAGTAATTGTCGTTCTATCGATAATATAAGCATAATATGGCTAATAATATGAGTTAGATTGATAATAGTAAGAGTAATAAGTATAGTAATTGTCGTTCTATCGATCATATCTGCATAATATGGCCAATAATATGAGTTAGATTGATAATAATAAGAGTAATGAGTATAGTAATTGTCGTCCTATCGATCATATCCACATAATATGGCCAATAATATGAGTTAGATTGATAATAATAAGAGTAATAAGTATAGAAATTGTCGTTCTATCGATCATATAAGCATAATATGGCTAATAATATGAGTTAGATTGATAATAATAAGAGTAACAAGTATAGTAATTGTCGTTCCATCGATAATATAAGCATAATATGGCTAATAATATGAGTTAGATTGATAAGTAAGAGTAATAAGTATAGTAAATGTCGTTCTAATCGATAATATAAGCATAATATGGCCAATAGTATGAGTTAGATTGATAATAATAAGAGTAATAAGTATAGTAATTGTCGTCCTATCGATCATATCCACGTAATATGGCCAATAATATGAGTTAGATTGATAATAAT
>NW_027473782.1:0-76893 GCF_050947335.1 Megachile rotundata
AATAATATGAGTTAGATTGATAATAATGAGAGTAACAGGTTTAGAAATTGTCGTTCAATCGATTATATAAGCATAATATGGCTAATAATATGAGTTAGATTGATAATAATGAGAGTAACAAGTATAGAAATTGTCGTTCAATCGATCATATAAGCATAATATAGCTAATAATATGAGTTAGATTGATAAAAATAAGAGTAACAAGTATAGTAATTGTCGTCCTATCGATCATATAAGCATAATATGGCTTACAATATGAGTTAGATTGATAATAATAAGAGTAAGAAGTATAGTAATTGTCGTTCTATCGATCCTATAAGCATAATATGGCTAATAGTATGAGTTAGATTGATAACAATAAGAGTAACAAGTATAGTATTTGTCGTTCAATCGATCATATAAGCTTAATATTTCTAATAATATGAGTTAGATTGATAATAATAAGAGTAACAACTATAGTTATTGTCGCTCTATCGATAATATAAGCATAATATGGCTAATAATATGAGTTAGATTGACAACAGTAAGAGTACTAAGTATAGTAACTGTCATTCTATCGATCATATAAGCATAATATGGCTAATAATATGAGTTAGATTGACAAAAGTAAGAGTACTAAGTATAGTAACTGTCATTCTGTCGATCATATAAGCATAATATGGCTAATAATATGAGTTAGATTGATAATAATAACAGTAATAAGAATAGTAATTGTCATTCTATCGATCATATAAGCATAATATGGCTAATAATATGAGTTAGATTGATAATAATGAGAGTAACAGGTTTAGAAATTGTCGTTCAATCGATCATATAAGCATAATATGGCTAATAATATGAGTTAGATTGATAATAACGAGAGTAACAAGTATAGAAGTTGTCGTTCAATCGATCATATAAGCATAATATGGCTAATAATATGAGTTAGATTGATAAAAATAAGAGTAACAAGTATAGTAATTGTCGTCCTATCGATCATATAAGCATAATATGGCTTACAATATGAGTTAGATTGATAATAATAAGAGTAAGAAGTATAGTAATTGTCGTTCTATCGATCCTATAAGCATAATATGGCTAATAGTATGAGTTAGATTGATAAAAATAAGAGTAACAAGTATAGTATTTGTCGTTCAATCGATCATATAAGCTTAATATATCTAATAATATGAGTTAGATTGATAATAATAAGAGTAACAACTATAGTTATTGTCGCTCTATCGATAATATAAGCATAATATGGCTAATAATATGAGTTAGATTGACAACAGTAAGAGTACTAAGTATAGTAACTGTCATTCTATCGATCATATAAGCATAATATGGCTAATAATATGAGTTAGATTGATAATAATAACAGTAATAAGAATAGTAATTGTCATTCTATCGATCATATAAGCATAATATGGCTAATAATATGAGTTAGATTGATAATAACAACAATAATAAGTATAGTAATTGTCGTTCTATCGATCATATAAGCATAATATGGCTAATAATATGAGTTAGATTGATAATAATGAGAGTAACAAGTATAGTAAGTGTCATTCAATCGATCATATAAGCATAATATGGCTAATAATATGAGTTAGATTGATAAAAGTAAGAGTAATATGTATAGTAATTGCCATTCTATCGATCATATAAGCATAATATGGCTAATAATATGAGTTAGATTGATAATAATGAGAGTAACAGGTTTAGAAATTGTCGTTCAATCGATTATATAAGCATAATATGGCTAATAATATGAGTTAGATTGATAATAATGAGAGTAACAAGTATAGAAATTGTCGTTCAATCGATCATATAAGCATAATATAGCTAATAATATGAGTTAGATTGATAAAAATAAGAGTAACAAGTATAGTAATTGTCGTCCTATCGATCATATAAGCATAATATGGCTTACAATATGAGTTAGATTGATAATAATAAGAGTAAGAAGTATAGTAATTGTCGTTCTATCGATCCTATAAGCATAATATGGCTAATAGTATGAGTTAGATTGATAACAATAAGAGTAACAAGTATAGTATTTGTCGTTCAATCGATCATATAAGCTTAATATTTCTAATAATATGAGTTAGATTGATAATAATAAGAGTAACAACTATAGTTATTGTCGCTCTATCGATAATATAAGCATAATATGGCTAATAATATGAGTTAGATTGACAACAGTAAGAGTACTAAGTATAGTAACTGTCATTCTATCGATCATATAAGCATAATATGGCTAATAATATGAGTTAGATTGACAAAAGTAAGAGTACTAAGTATAGTAACTGTCATTCTGTCGATCATATAAGCATAATATGGCTAATAATATGAGTTAGATTGATAATAATAACAGTAATAAGAATAGTAATTGTCATTCTATCGATCATATAAGCATAATATGGCTAATAATATGAGTTAGATTGATAATAATGAGAGTAACAGGTTTAGAAATTGTCGTTCAATCGATCATATAAGCATAATATGGCTAATAATATGAGTTAGATTGATAATAACGAGAGTAACAAGTATAGAAGTTGTCGTTCAATCGATCATATAAGCATAATATGGCTAATAATATGAGTTAGATTGATAAAAATAAGAGTAACAAGTATAGTAATTGTCGTCCTATCGATCATATAAGCATAATATGGCTTACAATATGAGTTAGATTGATAATAATAAGAGTAAGAAGTATAGTAATTGTCGTTCTATCGATCCTATAAGCATAATATGGCTAATAGTATGAGTTAGATTGATAAAAATAAGAGTAACAAGTATAGTATTTGTCGTTCAATCGATCATATAAGCTTAATATATCTAATAATATGAGTTAGATTGATAATAATAAGAGTAACAACTATAGTTATTGTCGCTCTATCGATAATATAAGCATAATATGGCTAATAATATGAGTTAGATTGACAACAGTAAGAGTACTAAGTATAGTAACTGTCATTCTATCGATCATATAAGCATAATATGGCTAATAATGTGAGTTAGATTGATAAAAATAAGAGTAACAAGTATAGTAATTGTCGTCCTATAGATCATATAAGCATAATATGGCTAATAATATGAGTTAGATTGATAATAATAAGAGTAAGAAGTATAGTAATTGTCGTTCTATCGATCCTATAAGCATAATATGGCTAATAGTATGAGTTAGATTGATAACAATAAGAGTAACAAGTATAGTAATTGTCGTTCAATCGATCATATAAGCTTAATATTTCTAATAATATGAGTTAGATTGATAACAATAAGAGTAACAAGTATAGTAATTGTCGTTCTATCGATCATGTAAGCATAATATGGCTAATAATATGAGTTAGATTGATAATAATAAGAGTAATAAGTATAGTAATTGTCGTTCTATCGATCATATAAGCTTAATAGTTCTAATAATATGAGTTAGATTGATAATAATAAGAGTAACAAGTATAGTTATTGTCGTTCTATCGATAATATAAGCATAATATGGCTAATAATATGAGTTAGATTGACAACAGTAAGAGTACTAAGTATAGTAACTGTCATTCTATCGATCATATAAGCATAATATGGCTAATAATATGAATTAGATTGATAAAAATAAGAGTAACAAGTATAGTAATTGTCGTCCTATCGATCATATAAGCATAATATGGCTAATAATATGAGTTAGATTGATAATAATAAGAGTAAGAAGTATAGTAATTGTCGTTCTATCGATCATATAAGCTTAATATTTCTAATAATATGAGTTAGATTGATAATAATGTGAGTAACAAGTATAGTAATTGTCGCTCTATCGATCATATCTGCATAATATGGTGAATAATATGAGTTAGATTGATAATAATAAGAGTAATGAGTATAGTAATTGTCGTCCTATCGATCATATAAGCTTAATAGTTCTAATAATATGAGTTAGATTGATAATAATAAGAGTAACAAGTATAGTTATTGTCGTTCTATCGATAATATAAGCATAATATGGCTAATAATATGAGTTAGATTGACAACAGTAAGAATACTAAGTATAGTAACTGTCATTCTATCGATCATATAAGCATAATATGGCTAATAATATGAGTTAGATTGATAAAAATAAGAGTAACAAGTATAGTAATTGTCGTCCTATCGATCATATAAGCATAATATGGCTAATAATATGAGTTAGATTGATAATAATAAGAGTAAGAAGTATAGTAATTGTCGTTCTATCGATCATATAAGCTTAATATTTCTAATAATATGAGTTAGATTGATAATAATAAGATTAACAAGTATAGTTATTGTCGTTCTATCGATAATATAAGCATAATATGGCTAATAATATGAGTTAGATTGATAATAATGTGAGTAACAAGTATAGTAATTGTCGCTCTATCGATCATATCTGCATAATATGGTGAATAATATGAGTTAGATTGATAATAATAAGAGTAATGAGTATAGTAATTGTCGTCCTATCGATCATATCCACATAATATGGCCAATAATATGAGTTAGATTGATATTTATAAGAGTAATAAGTATAGTAATTGTCGTTCTATCGATCATATAAGCATAATATGGCTAATAATATGAGTTAGATTGATAATAATAAGAGTAATAAGTATAGTAATTGTCGTTCTATCGATCATATAAGCTTAATATTTCTAATAATATGAGTTAGATTGATAATAATATGAGTAACAAGTATAGTTATTGTCGTTCTATCGATAATATAAGCATAATATGGCTAATAATATGAGTTAGATTGACAACAGTAAGATTACTAAGTATAGTAACTGTCATTCTGTCGATCATATAAGCATAATATGGCTAATAATATGAGTTAGATTGATAATAATAACAGTAATAAGAATAGTAATTGTCATTCTATCGATCATATAAGCATAATATGGCTAATAATATGAGTTAGATTGATAATAACAACAATAATAAGTATAGTAATTGTCGTTCTATCGATCATATAAGCATAATATGGCTAATAATATGAGTTAGATTGATAATAATGAGAGTAACAAGTATAGTAAGTGTCATTCAATCGATCATATAAGCATAATATGGCTAATAATATGAGTTAGATTGATAAAAGTAAGAGTAATATGTATAGTAATTGCCATTCTATCGATCATATAAGCATAATATGGCTAATAATATGAGTTAGATTGATAATAATGAGAGTAACAGGTTTAGAAATTGTCGTTCAATCGATTATATAAGCATAATATGGCTAATAATATGAGTTAGATTGATAATAATGAGAGTAACAAGTATAGAAATTGTCGTTCAATCGATCATATAAGCATAATATAGCTAATAATATGAGTTAGATTGATAAAAATAAGAGTAACAAGTATAGTAATTGTCGTCCTATCGATCATATAAGCATAATATGGCTTACAATATGAGTTAGATTGATAATAATAAGAGTAAGAAGTATAGTAATTGTCGTTCTATCGATCCTATAAGCATAATATGGCTAATAGTATGAGTTAGATTGATAACAATAAGAGTAACAAGTATAGTATTTGTCGTTCAATCGATCATATAAGCTTAATATTTCTAATAATATGAGTTAGATTGATAATAATAAGAGTAACAACTATAGTTATTGTCGCTCTATCGATAATATAAGCATAATATGGCTAATAATATGAGTTAGATTGACAACAGTAAGAGTACTAAGTATAGTAACTGTCATTCTATCGATCATATAAGCATAATATGGCTAATAATATGAGTTAGATTGACAAAAGTAAGAGTACTAAGTATAGTAACTGTCATTCTGTCGATCATATAAGCATAATATGGCTAATAATATGAGTTAGATTGATAATAATAACAGTAATAAGAATAGTAATTGTCATTCTATCGATCATATAAGCATAATATGGCTAATAATATGAGTTAGATTGATAAAAATAAGAGTAACAAGTATAGTAATTGTCGTCCTATCGATCATATAAGCATAATATGGCTTATAATATGAGTTAGATTGATAATAATAAGAGTAAGAAGTATAGTAATTGTCCTTCTATCGATCCTATAAGCATAATATGGCTAATAGTATGAGGTAGATTGATAACAATAAGAGTAACAAGTATAGTAATTGTCGTTCAATCGATCGTATAAGCTTAATATTTCTAATAATATGAGTTAGATTGATAATAATAAGAGTAACAAGTATTGTTATTGTCGTTCAATCGATCATATAAGCATAATATGGCTAATAATGTGAGTTAGATTGATAAAAATAAGAGTAACAAGTATAGTAATTGTCGTCCTATAGATCATATAAGCATAATATGGCTAATAATATGAGTTAGATTGATAATAATAAGAGTAAGAAGTATAGTAATTGTCGTTCTATCGATCCTATAAGCATAATATGGCTAATAGTATGAGTTAGATTGATAACAATAAGAGTAACAAGTATAGTAATTGTCGTTCAATCGATCATATAAGCTTAATATTTCTAATAATATGAGTTAGATTGATAACAATAAGAGTAACAAGTATAGTAATTGTCGTTCTATCGATCATATAAGCATAATATGGCTAATAATATGAGTTAGATTGATAATAATAAGAGTAATAAGTATAGTAATTGTCGTTCTATCGATCATATAAGCTTAATAGTTCTAATAATATGAGTTAGATTGATAATAATAAGAGTAACAAGTATAGTTATTGTCGTTCTATCGATAATATAAGCATAATATGGCTAATAATATGAGTTAGATTGACAACAGTAAGAGTACTAAGTATAGTAATTGTCGTTCTATCGATCATATAAGCTTAATATTTCTAATAATATGAGTTAGATTGATAATAATAAGAGTAACAAGTATAGTTATTGTCGTTCTATCGATAATATAAGCATAATATGGCTAATAATATGAGTTAGATTGATAATAACAACAATAATAAGTATAGTAATTGTCCTTCTATCGATCATATAAGCATAATATGGCTAATAATATGAGTTAGATTGATAATAATGGGTGTATCAAGTATAGTAAGTGTCATTCAATCGATCATATAAGCATAATATGGCTAATAATATGAGTCAGATTGATAATAATAACAGTAATAAGAATAGTAATTGTCATTCTATCGATCATATAAGCATAATATGGCTAATAATATGAGTTAGATTGATAATAACAACAATAATAAGTATAGTAATTGTCGTTCTATCGATCATATAAGCATAATATGGCTAATAATATGAGTTAGATTGATAATAATGAGAGTAACAAGTATAGAAATTGTCGTTCAATCGATCATATAAGCATAATATGGTGAATAATATGAGTTAGATTGATAATAATAAGAGTAATGAGTATAGTAACTGTCGTCCTATCGATCATATCCACATAATATGGCCAATAATATGAGTTAGATTGATATTTATAAGAGTAATAAGTATAGTAATTGTCGTTCTATCGATCATATAAGCATAATATGGCTACTAATATGAGTTAGATTGATAATAATAAGAGTAATAAGTATAGTAATTGTCGTTCTATCGATCATATAAGCTTAATATTTCTAATAATATGAGTTAGATTGATAATAATATGAGTAACAAGTATAGTTATTGTCGTTCTATCGATAATATAAGCATAATATGGCTAATAATATGAGTTAGATTGACAACAGTAAGAGTACTAAGTATAGTAACTGTCATTCTGTCGATCATATAAGCATAATATGGCTAATAATATGAGTTAGATTGATAATAATAACAGTAATAAGAATAGTAATTGTCATTCTATCGATCATATAAGCATAATATGGCTAATAATATGAGTTAGATTGATAATAACAACAATAATAAGTATAGTAATTGTCGTTCTATCGATCATATAAGCATAATATGGCTAATAATATGAGTTAGATTGATAATAATGAGAGTAACAAGTATAGTAAGTGTCATTCAATCGATCATATAAGCATAATATGGCTAATAATATGAGTTAGATTGATAAAAGTAAGAGTAATATGTATAGTAATTGCCATTCTATCGATCATATAAGCATAATATGGCTAATAATATGAGTTAGATTGATAATAATGAGAGTAACAGGTTTAGAAATTGTCGTTCAATCGATCATATAAGCATAATATGGCTAATAATATGAGTTAGATTGATAATAATGAGAGTAACAAGTATAGAAATTGTCGTTCAATCGATCATATAAGCATAATATGGCTAATAATATGAGTTAGATTGATAAAAATAAGAGTAACAAGTATAGTAATTGTCGTCCTATCGATCATATAAGCATAATATGGCTTACAATATGAGTTAGATTGATAATAATAAGAGTAAGAAGTATAGTAATTGTCGTTCTATCGATCCTATAAGCATAATATGGCTAATAGTATGAGTTAGATTGATAACAATAAGAGTAACATGTATAGTATTTGTCGTTCAATCGATCATATAAGCTTAATATTTCTAATAATATGAGTTAGATTGATAATAATAAGAGTAACAACTATAGTTATTGTCGCTCTATCGATAATATAAGCATAATATGGCTAATAATATGAGTTAGATTGACAACAGTAAGAGTACTAAGTATAGTAACTGTCATTCTATCGATCATATAAGCATAATATGGCTAATAATATGAGTTAGATTGACAAAAGTAAGAGTACTAAGTATAGTAACTGTCATTCTGTCGATCATATAAGCATAATATGGCTAATAATATGAGTTAGATTGATAATAATAACAGTAATAAGAATAGTAATTGTCATTCTATCGATCATATAAGCATAATATGGCTAATAATATGAGTTAGATTGATAATAACAACAATAATAAGTATAGTAATTGTCGTTCTATCGATCATATAAGCATAATATGGCTAATAATATGAGTTAGATTGATAATAATAAGAGTAAGAAGTATAGTAATTGTCGTTCTATCGATCCTATAAGCATAATATGGCTAATAGTATGAGTTAGATTGATAACAATAAGAGTAACAAGTATAGTAATTGTCGTTCAATCGATCATATAAGCTTAATATTTCTAATAATATGAGTTAGATTGATAACAATAAGAGTAACAAGTATAGTAATTGTCGTTCTATCGATCATATAAGCATAATATGGCTAATAATATGAGTTAGATTGATAATAATAAGAGTAATAAGTATAGTAATTGTCGTTCTATCGATCATATAAGCTTAATAGTTCTAATAATATGAGTTAGATTGATAATAATAAGAGTAACAAGTATAGTTATTGTCGTTCTATCGATAATATAAGCATAATATGGCTAATAATATGAGTTAGATTGACAACAGTAAGAGTACTAAGTATAGTAACTGTCATTCTATCGATCATATAAGCATAATATGGCTAATAATATGAGTTAGATTGATAAAAGTAAGAGTAACAAGTATAGTAATTGTCGTCCTATCGATCACATAAGCATAATATGGCTAATAATATGAGTTAGATTGACAACAGTAAGAGTACTAAGTATAGTAATTGTCGTTCTATCGATCATATAAGCTTAATATTTCTAATAATATGAGTTAGATTGATAATAATAAGAGTAACAAGTATAGTTATTGTCGTTCTATCGATAATATAAGCATAATATGGCTAATAATATGAGTTAGATTGATAATAACAACAATAATAAGTATAGTAATTGTCCTTCTATCGATCATATAAGCATAATATGGCTAATAATATGAGTTAGATTGATAATAATGGGTGTATCAAGTATAGTAAGTGTCATTCAATCGATCATATAAGCATAATATGGCTAATAATATGAGTCAGATTGATAAAAGTAAGAGTAATATGTATAGTAATTGCCATTCTATCGATCATATAAGCATAATATGGCTAATAATATGAGTTAGATTGATAATAATGAGAGTAACAGGTTTAGAAATTGTCGTTCAATCGATCATATAAGCATAATATGGCTAATAATATGAGTTAGATTGATAATAATGAGAGTAACAAGTATAGAAATTGTCGTTCAATCGATCATATAAGCATAATATGGTGAATAATATGAGTTAGATTGATAATAATAAGAGTAATGAGTATAGTAATTGTCGTCCTATCGATCATATCCACATAATATGGCCAATAATATGAGTTAGATTGATATTTATAAGAGTAATAAGTATAGTAATTGTCGTTCTATCGATCATATAAGCATAATATGGCTAATAATATGAGTTAGATTGATAATAATAAGAGTAATAAGTATAGTAATTGTCGTTCTATCGATCATATAAGCTTAATATTTCTAATAATATGAGTTAGATTGATAATAATATGAGTAACAAGTATAGTTATTGTCGTTCTATCGATAATATAAGCATAATATGGCTAATAATATGAGTTAGATTGACAACAGTAAGAGTACTAAGTATAGTAACTGTCATTCTGTCGATCATATAAGCATAATATGGCTAATAATATGAGTTAGATTGATAATAATAACAGTAATAAGAATAGTAATTGTCATTCTATCGATCATATAAGCATAATATGGCTAATAATATGAGTTAGATTGATAATAACAACAATAATAAGTATAGTAATTGTCGTTCTATCGATCATATAAGCATAATATGGCTAATAATATGAGTTAGATTGATAATAATGAGAGTAACAAGTATAGTAAGTGTCATTCAATCGATCATATAAGCATAATATGGCTAATAATATGAGTTAGATTGATAAAAGTAAGAGTAATATGTATAGTAATTGCCATTCTATCGATCATATAAGCATAATATGGCTAATAATATGAGTTAGATTGATAATAATGAGAGTAACAGGTTTAGAAATTGTCGTTCAATCGATCATATAAGCATAATATGGCTAATAATATGAGTTAGATTGATAATAATGAGAGTAACAAGTATAGAAATTGTCGTTCAATCGATCATATAAGCATAATATGGCTAATAATATGAGTTAGATTGATAAAAATAAGAGTAACAAGTATAGTAATTGTCGTCCTATCGATCATATAAGCATAATATGGCTTACAATATGAGTTAGATTGATAATAATAAGAGTAAGAAGTATAGTAATTGTCGTTCTATCGATCCTATAAGCATAATATGGCTAATAGTATGAGTTAGATTGATAACAATAAGAGTAACATGTATAGTATTTGTCGTTCAATCGATCATATAAGCTTAATATTTCTAATAATATGAGTTAGATTGATAATAATAAGAGTAACAACTATAGTTATTGTCGCTCTATCGATAATATAAGCATAATATGGCTAATAATATGAGTTAGATTGACAACAGTAAGAGTACTAAGTATAGTAACTGTCATTCTATCGATCATATAAGCATAATATGGCTAATAATATGAGTTAGATTGACAAAAGTAAGAGTACTAAGTATAGTAACTGTCATTCTGTCGATCATATAAGCATAATATGGCTAATAATATGAGTTAGATTGATAATAATAACAGTAATAAGAATAGTAATTGTCATTCTATCGATCATATAAGCATAATATGGCTAATAATATGAGTTAGATTGATAATAACAACAATAATAAGTATAGTAATTGTCGTTCTATCGATCATATAAGCATAATATGGCTAATAATATGAGTTAGATTGATAATAATAAGAGTAAGAAGTATAGTAATTGTCGTTCTATCGATCCTATAAGCATAATATGGCTAATAGTATGAGTTAGATTGATAACAATAAGAGTAACAAGTATAGTAATTGTCGTTCAATCGATCATATAAGCTTAATATTTCTAATAATATGAGTTAGATTGATAACAATAAGAGTAACAAGTATAGTAATTGTCGTTCTATCGATCATATAAGCATAATATGGCTAATAATATGAGTTAGATTGATAATAATAAGAGTAATAAGTATAGTAATTGTCGTTCTATCGATCATATAAGCTTAATAGTTCTAATAATATGAGTTAGATTGATAATAATAAGAGTAACAAGTATAGTTATTGTCGTTCTATCGATAATATAAGCATAATATGGCTAATAATATGAGTTAGATTGACAACAGTAAGAGTACTAAGTATAGTAACTGTCATTCTATCGATCATATAAGCATAATATGGCTAATAATATGAGTTAGATTGATAAAAGTAAGAGTAACAAGTATAGTAATTGTCGTCCTATCGATCACATAAGCATAATATGGCTAATAATATGAGTTAGATTGACAACAGTAAGAGTACTAAGTATAGTAATTGTCGTTCTATCGATCATATAAGCTTAATATTTCTAATAATATGAGTTAGATTGATAATAATAAGAGTAACAAGTATAGTTATTGTCGTTCTATCGATAATATAAGCATAATATGGCTAATAATATGAGTTAGATTGATAATAACAACAATAATAAGTATAGTAATTGTCCTTCTATCGATCATATAAGCATAATATGGCTAATAATATGAGTTAGATTGATAATAATGGGTGTATCAAGTATAGTAAGTGTCATTCAATCGATCATATAAGCATAATATGGCTAATAATATGAGTCAGATTGATAAAAGTAAGAGTAATATGTATAGTAATTGCCATTCTATCGATCATATAAGCATAATATGGCTAATAATATGAGTTAGATTGATAATAATGAGAGTAACAGGTTTAGAAATTGCCGTTCAATCGATCATATAAGCATAATATGGCTAATAATATGAGTTAGATTGATAATAATGAGAGTAACAAGTATAGAAATTGTCGTTCAATCGATCATATAAGCATAATATGGTGAATAATATGAGTTAGATTGATAATAATAAGAGTAATGAGTATAGTAATTGTCGTCCTATCGATCATATCCACATAATATGGCCAATAATATGAGTTAGATTGATATTTATAAGAGTAATAAGTATAGTAATTGTCGTTCTATCGATCATATAAGCATAATATGGCTAATAATATGAGTTAGATTGATAATAATAAGAGTAATAAGTATAGTAATTGTCGTTCTATCGATCATATAAGCTTAATATTTCTAATAATATGAGTTAGATTGATAATAATATGAGTAACAAGTATAGTTATTGTCGTTCTATCGATAATATAAGCATAATATGGCTAATAATATGAGTTAGATTGACAACAGTAAGAGTACTAAGTATAGTAACTGTCATTCTGTCGATCATATAAGCATAATATGGCTAATAATATGAGTTAGATTGATAATAATAACAGTAATAAGAATAGTAATTGTCATTCTATCGATCATATAAGCATAATATGGCTAATAATATGAGTTAGATTGATAATAACAACAATAATAAGTATAGTAATTGTCGTTCTATCGATCATATAAGCATAATATGGCTAATAATATGAGTTAGATTGATAATAATGAGAGTAACAAGTATAGTAAGTGTCATTCAATCGATCATATAAGCATAATATGGCTAATAATATGAGTTAGATTGATAAAAGTAAGAGTAATATGTATAGTAATTGCCATTCTATCGATCATATAAGCATAATATGGCTAATAATATGAGTTAGATTGATAATAATGAGAGTAACAGGTTTAGAAATTGTCGTTCAATCGATCATATAAGCATAATATGGCTAATAATATGAGTTAGATTGATAATAATGAGAGTAACAAGTATAGAAATTGTCGTTCAATCGATCATATAAGCGTAATATGGCTAATAATATGAGTTAGATTGATAAAAATAAGAGTAACAAGTATAGTAATTGTCGTCCTATCGATCATATAAGCATAATATGGCTTACAATATGAGTTAGATTGATAATAATAAGAGTAAGAAGTATAGTAATTGTCGTTCTATCGATCCTATAAGCATAATATGGCTAATAGTATGAGTTAGATTGATAACAATAAGAGTAACATGTATAGTATTTGTCGTTCAATCGATCATATAAGCTTAATATTTCTAATAATATGAGTTAGATTGATAATAATAAGAGTAACAACTATAGTTATTGTCGCTCTATCGATAATATAAGCATAATATGGCTAATAATATGAGTTAGATTGACAACAGTAAGAGTACTAAGTATAGTAACTGTCATTCTATCGATCATATAAGCATAATATGGCTAATAATATGAGTTAGATTGACAAAAGTAAGAGTACTAAGTATAGTAACTGTCATTCTATCGATCATATAAGCATAATATGGCTAATAATATGAGTTAGATTGATAATAACAACAATAATAAGTATAGTAATTGTCGTTCTATCGATCATATAAGCATAATATGGCTAATAATATGAGTTAGATTGATAAAAGTAAGAGTAATATGTATAGTAATTGCCATTCTATCGATCATATAAGCATAATATGGCTAATAATATGAGTTAGATTGATAATAATGAGAGTAACAGGTTTAGAAATTGTCGTTCAATCGATCATATAAGCATAATATGGCTAATAATACGAGTTAGATTGATAACAATGAGAGTAACAAGTATAGAAATTGTCGTTCAATCGATCATATAAGCATAATATGGCTAATAATATGAGTTAGATTGATAAAAATAAGAGTAACAAGTATAGTAATTGTCGTCCTATCGATCATATAAGCATAATATGGCTTATAATATGAGTTAGATTGATAATAATAAGAGTAAGAAGTATAGTAATTGTCCTTCTATCGATCCTATAAGCATAATATGGCTAATAGTATGAGTTAGATTGATAACAATAAGAGTAACAAGTATAGTAATTGTCGTTCAATCGATCGTATAAGCTTAATATTTCTAATAATATGAGTTAGATTGATAACAATAAGAGTAACAAGTATAGTAATTGTCGTTCTATCGATCATATAAGCATAATATGGCTAATAATATGAGTTAGATTGATAATAATAAGAGTAATAAGTATAGTAATTGTCGTTCTATCGATCATATAAGCTTAATAGTTCTAATAATATGAGTTAGATTGATAATAATAAGAGTAACAAGTATAGTTATTGTCGTTCTATCGATAATATAAGCATAATATGGCTAATAATATGAGTTAGATTGACAACAGTAAGAGTACTAAGTATAGTAACTGTCATTCTATCGATCATATAAGCATAATATGGCTAATAATATGAGTTAGATTGATAAAAATAAGAGTAACAAGTATAGTAATTGTCGTCCTATCGATCATATAAGCATAATATGGCTAATAATATGAGTTAGATTGATAATAATAAGAGTAAGAAGTATAGTAATTGTCGTTCTATCGATCATATAAGCTTAATATTTCTAATAATATGAGTTAGATTGATAATAATAAGAGTAACAAGTATAGTTATTGTCGTTCTATCGATAATATACGCATAATATGGCTAATAATATGAGTTAGATTGATAAAAATAAGAGTAACAAGTATAGTAATTGTCGTCCTATCGATCATATAAGCATAATATGGCTAATAATATGAGTTAGATTGATAATAATAAGAGTAAGAAGTATAGTAATTGTCGTTCTATCGATCATATAAGCTTAATATTTCTAATAATATGAGTTAGATTGATAATAATAAGATTAACAAGTATAGTTATTGTCGTTCTATCGATAATATAAGCATAATATGGCTAATAATATGAGTTAGATTGACAACAGTAAGAGTACTAAGTATAGTAACTGTCATTCTGTCGATCATATAAGCATAATATGGCTAATAATATGAGTTAGATTGATAATAATAACAGTAATAAGAATAGTAATTGTCATTCTATCGATCATATAAGCATAATATGGCTAATAATATGAGTTAGATTGATAATAACAACAATAATAAGTATAGTAATTGTCGTTCTATCGATCATATAAGCATAATATGGCTAATAATATGAGTTAGATTGATAATAATGAGAGTAACAAGTATAGTAAGTGTCATTCAATCGATCATATAAGCATAATATGGCTAATAATATGAGTTAGATTGATAAAAGTAAGAGTAATATGTATAGTAATTGCCATTCTATCGATCATATAAGCATAATATGGCTAATAATATGAGTTAGATTGATAATAATGAGAGTAACAGGTTTAGAAATTGTCGTTCAATCGATCATATAAGCATAATATGGCTAATAATATGAGTTAGATTGATAATAATGAGAGTAACAAGTATAGAAATTGTCGTTCAATCGATCATATAAGCATAATATGGCTAATAATATGAGTTAGATTGATAAAAATAAGAGTAACAAGTATAGTAATTGTCGTCCTATCGATCATATAAGCATAATATGGCTTACAATATGAGTTAGATTGATAATAATAAGAGTAAGAAGTATAGTAATTGTCGTTCTATCGATCCTATAAGCATAATATGGCTAATAGTATGAGTTAGATTGATAACAATAAGAGTAACAAGTATAGTATTTGTCGTTCAATCGATCATATAAGCTTAATATTTCTAATAATATGAGTTAGATTGATAATAATAAGAGTAACAACTATAGTTATTGTCGCTCTATCGATAATATAAGCATAATATGGCTAATAATATGAGTTAGATTGACAACAGTAAGAGTACTAAGTATAGTAACTGTCATTCTATCGATCATATAAGCATAATATGGCTAATAATATGAGTTAGATTGACAACAGTAAGAGTACTAAGTATAGTAACTGTCATTCTGTCGATCATATAAGCATAATATGGCTAATAATATGAGTTAGATTGATAATAATAACAGTAATAAGAATAGTAATTGTCATTCTATCGATCATATAAGCATAATATGGCTAATAATATGAGTTAGATTGATAATAACAACAATAATAAGTATAGTAATTGTCGTTCTATCGATCATATAAGCATAATATGGCTAATAATATGAGTTAGATTGATAAAAGTAAGAGTAATATGTATAGTAATTGCCATTCTATCGATCATGTAAGCATAATATGGCTAATAATATGAGTTAGATTGATAATAATGAGAGTAACAGGTTTAGAAATTGTCGTTCAATCGATCATATAAGCATAATATGGCTAATAATACGAGTTAGATTGATAACAATGAGAGTAACAAGTATAGAAATTGTCGTTCAATCGATCATATAAGCATAATATGGCTAATAATATGAGTTAGATTGATAAAAATAAGAGTAACAAGTATAGTAATTGTCGTCCTATCGATCATATAAGCATAATATGGCTTATAATATGAGTTAGATTGATAATAATAAGAGTAAGAAGTATAGTAATTGTCCTTCTATCGATCCTATAAGCATAATATGGCTAATAGTATGAGTTAGATTGATAACAATAAGAGTAACAAGTATAGTAATTGTCGTTCAATCGATCGTATAAGCTTAATATTTCTAATAATATGAGTTAGATTGATAATAATAAGAGTAACAAGTATTGTTATTGTCGTTCAATCGATCATATAAGCATAATATGGCTAATAATGTGAGTTAGATTGATAAAAATAAGAGTAACAAGTATAGTAATTGTCGTCCTATAGATCATATAAGCATAATATGGCTAATAATATGAGTTAGATTGATAATAATAAGAGTAAGAAGTATAGTAATTGTCGTTCTATCGATCCTATAAGCATAATATGGCTAATAGTATGAGTTAGATTGATAACAATAAGAGTAACAAGTATAGTAATTGTCGTTCAATCGATCATATAAGCTTAATATTTCTAATAATATGAGTTAGATTGATAACAATAAGAGTAACAAGTATAGTAATTGTCGTTCTATCGATCATATAAGCATAATATGGCTAATAATATGAGTTAGATTGATAATAATAAGAGTAATAAGTATAGTAATTGTCGTTCTATCGATCATATAAGCTTAATAGTGCTAATAATATGAGTTAGATTGATAATAATAAGAGTAACAAGTATAGTTATTGTCGTTCTATCGATAATATAAGCATAATGTGGCTAATAATATGAGTTAGATTGACAACAGTAAGAGTACTAAGTATAGTAACTGTCATTCTATCGATCATATAAGCATAATATGGCTAATAATATGAGTTAGATTGATAAAAATAAGAGTAACAAGTATAGTAATTGTCGTCCTATCGATCACATAAGCATAATATGGCTAATAATATGAGTTAGATTGACAACAGTAAGAGTACTAAGTATAGTAATTGTCGTTCTATCGATCATATAAGCTTAATATTTCTAATAATATGAGTTAGATTGATAATAATAAGAGTAACAAGTATAGTTATTGTCGTTCTATCGATAATATAAGCATAATATGGCTAATAATATGAGTTAGATTGATAATAACAACAATAATAAGTATAGTAATTGTCCTTCTATCGATCATATAAGCATAATATGGCTAATAATATGAGTTAGATTGATAATAATGAGTGTAACAAGTATAGTAAGTGTCATTCAATCGATCATATAAGCATAATATGGCTAATAATATGAGTCAGATTGATAAAAGTAAGAGTAATATGTATAGTAATTGCCATTCTATCGATCATATAAGCATAATATGGCTAATAATATGAGTTAGATTGATAATAATGAGAGTAACAGGTTTAGAAATTGTCGTTCAATCGTTCATATAAGCATAATATGGCTAATAATATGAGTTAGATTGATAATAATGAGAGTAACAAGTATAGAAATTGTCGTTCAATCGATCATATAAGCATAATATGGCTAATAATATGAGTTAGATTGATAAAAATAAGAGTAACAAGTATAGTAATTGTCGTCCTATCGATCATATAAGCATAATATGGCTTATAATATGAGTTAGATTGATAATAACAAGAGTAAGAAGTATAGTAATTGTCGTTCTATCGATCCTATAAGCATAATATGGCTAATAGTATGAGTTAGATTGATAACAATAAGAGTAACAAGTATAGTAATTGTCGTTCAATCGATCATATAAGCTTAATATTTCTAATAATATGAGTTAGATTGATAATAATAAGAGTAACAACTATAGTTATTGTCGCTCTATCGATAATATAAGCATAATATGGCTAAAAATATGAGTTAGATTGACAACAGTAAGAGTACTAAGTATAGTAACTGTCATTCTATCGATCATATAAGCATAATATGGCTAATAATATGAGTTAGATTGACAACAGTAAGAGTACTAAGTATAGTAACTGTCATTCTGTCGATCATATAAGCATAATATGGCTAATAATATGAGTTAGATTGATAATAATAACAGTAATAAGAATAGTAATTGTCATTCTATCGATCATATAAGCATAATATGGCTAATAATATGAGTTAGATTGATAATAACAACAATAATAAGTATAGTAATTGTCGTTCTATCGATCATATAAGCATAATATGGCTAATAATATGAGTTAGATTGATAATAATAAGAGTAATAAGTATAGTAATTGTCGTTCTATCGATCATATAAGCTTAATAGTTCTAATAATATGAGTTAGATTGATAATAATAAGAGTAACAAGTATAGTTATTGTCGTTCTATCGATAATATAAGCATAATATGGCTAATAATATGAGTTAGATTGACAACAGTAAGAGTACTAAGTATAGTAACTGTCATTCTATCGATCATATCTGCATAATATGGTGAATAATATGAGTTAGATTGATAATAATAAGAGTAATGAGTATAGTAATTGTCGTCCTATCGATCATATCCACATAATATGGCCAATAATATGAGTTAGATTGATATTTATAAGAGTAATAAGTATAGTAACTGTCGTTCTATCGATCATATAAGCATAATATGGCTAATAATATGAGTTAGATTGATAATAATAAGAGCAATAAGTATAGTAATTGTCGTTCTATCGATCATATAAGCTTAATATTTCTAATAATATGAGTTAGATTGATAATAATATGAGTTAGATTGATAATAATATGAGTAACAAGTATAGTTATTGTCGTTCTATCGATAATATAAGCATAATATGGCTAATAATATGAGTTAGATTGACAACAGTAAGAGTACTAAGTATAGTAACTGTCATTCTGTCGATCATATAAACATAATATGGCTAATAATATGAGTTAGATTGATAATAATAACAGTAATAAGAATAGTAATTGTCATTCTATCGATCATATAAGCATAATATGGCTAATAATATGAGTTAGATTGATAATAACAACAATAATAAGTATAGTGATTGTCGTTCTATCGATCATATAAGCATAATATGGCTAATAATATGAGTTAGATTGATAATAATGAGAGTAACAAGTATAGTAAGTGTCATTCAATCGATCATATAAGCATAATATGGCTAATAATATGAGTTAGATTGATAAAAGTAAGAGTAATATGTATAGTAATTGCCATTCTATCGATCATATAAGCATAATATGGCTAATAATATGAGTTAGATTAATAATAATGAGAGTAACAAATATAGTAATTGTCGTTCAATCGATCATATAAGCTTAATATTTCTAATAATATGAGTTAGATTGATAATAATAAGAGTAACAAGTATTGTTATTGTCGTTCAATCGATCATATAAGCATAATATGGCTAATAATATGAGTTAGATTGATAAAAATAAGAGTAACAAGTATAGTAATTGTCGTCCTATAGATCATATAAGCATAATATGGCTAATAATATGAGTTAGATTGATAATAATAAGAGTAAGAAGTATAGTAATTGTCGTTCTATCGATCCTATAAGCATAATATGGCTAATAGTATGAGTTAGATTGATAACAATAAGAGTGACAAGTATAGTAATTGTCGTTCAATCGATCATATAAGCTTAATATTTCTAATAATATGAGTTAGATTGATAACAATAAGAGTAACAAGTATAGTAATTGTCGTTCTATCGATCATATAAGCATAATATGGCTAATAATATGAGTTAGATTGATAATAATAAGAGTAATAAGTATAGTAATTGTCGTTCTATCGATCATATAAGCTTAATAGTTCTAATGATATGAGTTAGATTGATAATAATAAGAGTAACAAGTATAGTTATTGTCGTTCTATCGATAATATAAGCATAATATGGCTAATAATATGAGTTAGATTGACAACAGTAAGAGTACTAAGTATAGTAACTGTCATTCTATCGATCATATAAGCATAATATGGCTAATAATATGAGTTAGATTGATAATAACAACAATAATAAGTATAGTAATTGTCGTTCTATCGATCATATAAGCATAATATGGCTAATAATATGAGTTAGATTGATAATAATGAGAGTAATAAGTATAGTAATTGTCGTTCTATCGATCATATGAGCTTAATATTTCTAATAATATGAGTTAGGTTAATAATAATAAGAGTAACAAGTATAGTTATTGTCGTTCAATCGATCATATAAGCATAATATGGCCAATAATATGAGTTAGATTGATAATAATAAGAGTAAGAAGTATAGTAATTGTCGTTCTATCGATCCTATAAGCATAATATGGCTAATAATATGAGTTAGATTGATAATAACAACAATAATAAGTATAGTAATTGTCCTTCTATCGATCATATAAGCATAATATGGCTAATAATATGAGTTAGATTGATAATAATGAGTGTAACAAGTATAGTAAGTGTCATTCAATCGATCATATAAGCATAATATGGCTAATAATATGAGTCAGATTGATAAAAGTAAGAGTAATATGTATAGTAATTGCCATTCTATCGATCATATAAGCATAATATGGCTAATAATATGAGTTAGATTGATAATAATGAGAGTAACAGGTTTAGAAATTGTCGTTCAATCGTTCATATAAGCATAATATGGCTAATAATATGAGTTAGATTGATAATAATGAGAGTAACAAGTATAGAAATTGTCGTTCAATCGATCATATAAGCATAATATGGCTAATAATATGAGTTAGATTGATAAAAATAAGAGTAACAAGTATAGTAATTGTCGTCCTATCGATCATATAAGCATAATATGGCTTATAATATGAGTTAGATTGATAATAACAAGAGTAAGAAGTATAGTAATTGTCGTTCTATCGATCCTATAAGCATAATATGGCTAATAGTATGAGTTAGATTGATAACAATAAGAGTAACAAGTATAGTAATTGTCGTTCAATCGATCATATAAGCTTAATATTTCTAATAATATGAGTTAGATTGATAATAATAAGAGTAACAACTATAGTTATTGTCGCTCTATCGATAATATAAGCATAATATGGCTAAAAATATGAGTTAGATTGACAACAGTAAGAGTACTAAGTATAGTAACTGTCATTCTATCGATCATATAAGCATAATATGGCTAATAATATGAGTTAGATTGACAACAGTAAGAGTACTAAGTATAGTAACTGTCATTCTGTCGATCATATAAGCATAATATGGCTAATAATATGAGTTAGATTGATAATAATAACAGTAATAAGAATAGTAATTGTCATTCTATCGATCATATAAGCATAATATGGCTAATAATATGAGTTAGATTGATAATAACAACAATAATAAGTATAGTAATTGTCGTTCTATCGATCATATAAGCATAATATGGCTAATAATATGAGTTAGATTGATAATAATAAGAGTAATAAGTATAGTAATTGTCGTTCTATCGATCATATAAGCTTAATAGTTCTAATAATATGAGTTAGATTGATAATAATAAGAGTAACAAGTATAGTTATTGTCGTTCTATCGATAATATAAGCATAATATGGCTAATAATATGAGTTAGATTGACAACAGTAAGAGTACTAAGTATAGTAACTGTCATTCTATCGATCATATCTGCATAATATGGTGAATAATATGAGTTAGATTGATAATAATAAGAGTAATGAGTATAGTAATTGTCGTCCTATCGATCATATCCACATAATATGGCCAATAATATGAGTTAGATTGATATTTATAAGAGTAATAAGTATAGTAACTGTCGTTCTATCGATCATATAAGCATAATATGGCTAATAATATGAGTTAGATTGATAATAATAAGAGCAATAAGTATAGTAATTGTCGTTCTATCGATCATATAAGCTTAATATTTCTAATAATATGTGTTAGATTGATAATAATATGAGTTAGATTGATAATAATATGAGTAACAAGTATAGTTATTGTCGTTCTATCGATAATATAAGCATAATATGGCTAATAATATGAGTTAGATTGACAACAGTAAGAGTACTAAGTATAGTAACTGTCATTCTGTCGATCATATAAACATAATATGGCTAATAATATGAGTTAGATTGATAATAATAACAGTAATAAGAATAGTAATTGTCATTCTATCGATCATATAAGCATAATATGGCTAATAATATGAGTTAGATTGATAATAACAACAATAATAAGTATAGTGATTGTCGTTCTATCGATCATATAAGCATAATATGGCTAATAATATGAGTTAGATTGATAATAATGAGAGTAACAAGTATAGTAAGTGTCATTCAATCGATCATATAAGCATAATATGGCTAATAATATGAGTTAGATTGATAAAAGTAAGAGTAATATGTATAGTAATTGCCATTCTATCGATCATATAAGCATAATATGGCTAATAATATGAGTTAGATTAATAATAATGAGAGTAACAAATATAGTAATTGTCGTTCAATCGATCATATAAGCTTAATATTTCTAATAATATGAGTTAGATTGATAATAATAAGAGTAACAAGTATAGTAATTGTCGTTCTATCGATCATATAAGCATAATATGGCTAATAATATGAGTTAGATTGATAATAATAAGAGTAATAAGTATAGTAATTGTCGTTCTATCGATCATATAAGCTTAATAGTTCTAATGATATGAGTTAGATTGATAAAAATAAGAGTAACAAGTATAGTAATTGTCGTCCTATAGATCATATAAGCATAATATGGCTAATAATATGAGTTAGATTGATAATAATAAGAGTAAGAAGTATAGTAATTGTCGTTCTATCGATCCTATAAGCATAATATGGCTAATAGTATGAGTTAGATTGATAACAATAAGAGTGACAAGTATAGTAATTGTCGTTCAATCGATCATATAAGCTTAATATTTCTAATAATATGAGATAGATTGATAACAATAAGAGTAACAAGTATAGTAATTGTCGTTCTATCGATCATATAAGCATAATATGGCTAATAATATGAGTTAGATTGATAATAATAAGAGTAATAAGTATAGTAATTGTCGTTCTATCGATCATATAAGCTTAATAGTTCTAATGATATGAGTTAGATTGATAATAATAAGAGTAACAAGTATAGTTATTGTCGTTCTATCGATAATATAAGCATAATATGGCTAATAATATGAGTTAGATTGACAACAGTAAGAGTACTAAGTATAGTAACTGTCATTCTATCGATCATATAAGCATAATATGGCTAATAATATGAGTTAGATTGATAATAACAACAATAATAAGTATAGTAATTGTCGTTCTATCGATCATATAAGCATAATATGGCTAATAATATGAGTTAGATTGATAATAATGAGAGTAACAAGTATAGTAATTGTCATTCAATCGATCATATAAGCATAATATGGCTAATAATATGAGTTAGATTGATAATAATGAGAGTAACAAGTATAGTTATTGTCGTTCTATCGATAATATAAGAATAATATGGCTAATAATATGAGTTAGATTGATAATAACAACAATAATAAGTATAGTAATTGTCGTTCTATCGATCATATAAGCATAATATGGCTAATAATATGAGTTAGATTGATAATAATGAGAGTAACAAGTATAGTTATTGTCGTTCTATCGATAATATAAGCATAATATGGCTAATAATATGAGTTAGATTGATAATAACAACAATAATAAGTATAGTAATTGTCCTTCTATCGATCATATAAGCATAATATGGCTAATAATATGAGTTAGATTGATAATAATGGGTGTATCAAGTATAGTAAGTGTCATTCAATCGATCATATAAGCATAATATGGCTAATAATATGAGTCAGATTGATAAAAGTAAGAGTAATATGTATAGTAATTGCCATTCTATCGATCATATAAGCATAATATGGCTAATAATATGAGTTAGATTGATAATAATGAGAGTAACAGGTTTAGAAATTGTCGTTCAATCGATCATATAAGCATAATATGGCTAATAATATGAGTTAGATTGATAATAATGAGAGTAACAAGTATAGAAATTGTCGTTCAATCGATCATATAAGCATAATATGGTGAATAATATGAGTTAGATTGATAATAATAAGAGTAATGAGTATAGTAATTGTCGTCCTATCGATCATATCCACATAATATGGCCAATAATATGAGTTAGATTGATATTTATAAGAGTAATAAGTATAGTAATTGTCGTTCTATCGATCATATAAGCATAATATGGCTAATAATATGAGTTAGATTGATAATAATAAGAGTAATAAGTATAGTAATTGTCGTTCTATCGATCATATAAGCTTAATATTTCTAATAATATGAGTTAGATTGATAATAATATGAGTAACAAGTATAGTTATTGTCGTTCTATCGATAATATAAGCATAATATGGCTAATAATATGAGTTAGATTGACAACAGTAAGAGTACTAAGTATAGTAACTGTCATTCTGTCGATCATATAAGCATAATATGGCTAATAATATGAGTTAGATTGATAATAATAACAGTAATAAGAATAGTAATTGTCATTCTATCGATCATATAAGCATAATATGGCTAATAATATGAGTCAGATTGATAATAACAACAATAATAAGTATAGTAATTGTCGTTCTATCGATCATATAAGCATAATATGGCTAATAATATGAGTTAGATTGATAATAATGAGAGTAACAAGTATAGTAACTGTCATTCTATCGATCATATAAGCATAATATGGCTAATAATATGAGTTAGATTGACAAAAGTAAGAGTACCAAGTATAGTAACTGTCATTCTGTCGATCATATAAGCATAATATGGCTAATAATATGAGTTAGATTGATAATAATAACAGTAATAAGAATAGTAATTGTCATTCTATCGATCATATAAGCATAATATGGCTAATAATATGAGTTAGATTGATAATAACAACAATAATAAGTATAGTAATTGTCGTTCTATCGATCATATAAGCATAATATGGCTAATAATATGAGTTAGATTGATAATAATAAGAGTAAGAAGTATAGTAATTGTCGTTCTATCGATCCTATAAGCATAATATGGCTAATAGTATGAGTTAGATTGATAACAATAAGAGTAACAAGTATAGTAATTGTCGTTCAATCGATCATATAAGCTTAATATTTCTAATAATATGAGTTAGATTGATAACAATAAGAGTAACAAGTATAGTAATTGTCGTTCTATCGATCATATAAGCATAATATGGCTAATAATATGAGTTAGATTGATAATAATAAGAGTAATAAGTATAGTAATTGTCGTTCTATCGATCATATAAGCTTAATAGTTCTAATAATATGAGTTAGATTGATAATAATAAGAGTAACAAGTATAGTTATTGTCGTTCTATCGATAATATAAGCATAATATGGCTAATAATATGAGTTAGATTGACAACAGTAAGAGTACTAAGTATAGTAACTGTCATTCTATCGATCATATAAGCATAATATGGCTAATAATATGAGTTAGATTGATAAAAGTAAGAGTAACAAGTATAGTAATTGTCGTCCTATCGATCACATAAGCATAATATGGCTAATAATATGAGTTAGATTGACAACAGTAAGAGTACTAAGTATAGTAATTGTCGTTCTATCGATCATATAAGCTTAATATTTCTAATAATATGAGTTAGATTGATAATAATAAGAGTAACAAGTATAGTTATTGTCGTTCTATCGATAATATAAGCATAATATGGCTAATAATATGAGTTAGATTGATAATAACAACAATAATAAGTATAGTAATTGTCCTTCTATCGATCATATAAGCATAATATGGCTAATAATATGAGTTAGATTGATAATAATGGGTGTATCAAGTATAGTAAGTGTCATTCAATCGATCATATAAGCATAATATGGCTAATAATATGAGTCAGATTGATAAAAGTAAGAGTAATATGTATAGTAATTGCCATTCTATCGATCATATAAGCATAATATGGCTAATAATATGAGTTAGATTGATAATAATGAGAGTAACAGGTTTAGAAATTGTCGTTCAATCGATCATATAAGCATAATATGGCTAATAATATGAGTTAGATTGATAATAATGAGAGTAACAAGTATAGAAATTGTCGTTCAATCGATCATATAAGCATAATATGGTGAATAATATGAGTTAGATTGATAATAATAAGAGTAATGAGTATAGTAATTGTCGTCCTATCGATCATATCCACATAATATGGCCAATAATATGAGTTAGATTGATATTTATAAGAGTAATAAGTATAGTAATTGTCGTTCTATCGATCATATAAGCATAATATGGCTAATAATATGAGTTAGATTGATAATAATAAGAGTAATAAGTATAGTAATTGTCGTTCTATCGATCATATAAGCTTAATATTTCTAATAATATGAGTTAGATTGATAATAATATGAGTAACAAGTATAGTTATTGTCGTTCTATCGATAATATAAGCATAATATGGCTAATAATATGAGTTAGATTGACAACAGTAAGAGTACTAAGTATAGTAACTGTCATTCTGTCGATCATATAAGCATAATATGGCTAATAATATGAGTTAGATTGATAATAATAACAGTAATAAGAATAGTAATTGTCATTCTATCGATCATATAAGCATAATATGGCTAATAATATGAGTTAGATTGATAATAACAACAATAATAAGTATAGTAATTGTCGTTCTATCGATCATATAAGCATAATATGGCTAATAATATGAGTTAGATTGATAATAATGAGAGTAACAAGTATAGTAAGTGTCATTCAATCGATCATATAAGCATAATATGGCTAATAATATGAGTTAGATTGATAAAAGTAAGAGTAATATGTATAGTAATTGCCATTCTATCGGTCATATAAGCATAATATGGCTAATAATATGAGTTAGATTGATAATAATGAGAGTAACAGGTTTAGAAATTGTCGTTCAATCGATCATATAAGCATAATATGGCTAATAATATGAGTTAGATTGATAATAATGAGAGTAACAAGTATAGAAATTGTCGTTCAATCGATCATATAAGCATAATATGGCTAATAATATGAGTTAGATTGATAACAATAAGAGTGACAAGTATAGTAATTGTCGTTCAATCGATCATATAAGCTTAATATTTCTAATAATATGAGTTAGATTGATAACAATAAGAGTAACAAGTATAGTAATTGTCGTTCTATCGATCATATAAGCATAATATGGCTAATAATATGAGTTAGATTGATAATAATAAGAGTAATAAGTATAGTAATTGTCGTTCTATCGATCATATAAGCTTAATAGTTCTAATGATATGAGTTAGATTGATAATAATAAGAGTAACAAGTATAGTTATTGTCGTTCTATCGATAATATAAGCATAATATGGCTAATAATATGAGTTAGATTGACAACAGTAAGAGTACTAAGTATAGTAACTGTCATTCTATCGATCATATAAGCATAATATGGCTAATAATATGAGTTAGATTGATAATAACAACAATAATAAGTATAGTAATTGTCGTTCTATCGATCATATAAGCATAATATGGCTAATAATATGAGTTAGATTGATAATAATGAGAGTAACAAGTATAGTAATTGTCATTCAATCGATCATATAAGCATAATATGGCTAATAATATGAGTTAGATTGATAATAATGAGAGTAACAAGTATAGTTATTGTCGTTCTATCGATAATATAAGCATAATATGGCTAATAATATGAGTTAGATTGATAATAACAACAATAATAAGTATAGTAATTGTCGTTCTATCGATCATATAAGCATAATATGGCTAATAATATGAGTTAGATTGATAATAATGAGAGTAACAAGTATAGTTATTGTCGTTCTATCGATAATATAAGCATAATATGGCTAATAATATGAGTTAGATTGATAATAACAACAATAATAAGTATAGTAATTGTCCTTCTATCGATCATATAAGCATAATATGGCTAATAATATGAGTTAGATTGATAATAATGGGTGTATCAAGTATAGTAAGTGTCATTCAATCGATCATATAAGCATAATATGGCTAATAATATGAGTCAGATTGATAAAAGTAAGAGTAATATGTATAGTAATTGCCATTCTATCGATCATATAAGCATAATATGGCTAATAATATGAGTTAGATTGATAATAATGAGAGTAACAGGTTTAGAAATTGTCGTTCAATCGATCATATAAGCATAATATGGCTAATAATATGAGTTAGATTGATAATAATGAGAGTAACAAGTATAGAAATTGTCGTTCAATCGATCATATAAGCATAATATGGTGAATAATATGAGTTAGATTGATAATAATAAGAGTAATGAGTATAGTAATTGTCGTCCTATCGATCATATCCACATAATATGGCCAATAATATGAGTTAGATTGATATTTATAAGAGTAATAAGTATAGTAATTGTCGTTCTATCGATCATATAAGCATAATATGGCTAATAATATGAGTTAGATTGATAATAATAAGAGTAATAAGTATAGTAATTGTCGTTCTATCGATCATATAAGCTTAATATTTCTAATAATATGAGTTAGATTGATAATAATATGAGTAACAAGTATAGTTATTGTCGTTCTATCGATAATATAAGCATAATATGGCTAATAATATGAGTTAGATTGACAACAGTAAGAGTACTAAGTATAGTAACTGTCATTCTGTCGATCATATAAGCATAATATGGCTAATAATATGAGTTAGATTGATAATAATAACAGTAATAAGAATAGTAATTGTCATTCTATCGATCATATAAGCATAATATGGCTAATAATATGAGTCAGATTGATAATAACAACAATAATAAGTATAGTAATTGTCGTTCTATCGATCATATAAGCATAATATGGCTAATAATATGAGTTAGATTGATAATAATGAGAGTAACAAGTATAGTAACTGTCATTCTATCGATCATATAAGCATAATATGGCTAATAATATGAGTTAGATTGACAAAAGTAAGAGTACCAAGTATAGTAACTGTCATTCTGTCGATCATATAAGCATAATATGGCTAATAATATGAGTTAGATTGATAATAATAACAGTAATAAGAATAGTAATTGTCATTCTATCGATCATATAAGCATAATATGGCTAATAATATGAGTTAGATTGATAATAACAACAATAATAAGTATAGTAATTGTCGTTCTATCGATCATATAAGCATAATATGGCTAATAATATGAGTTAGATTGATAATAATAAGAGTAAGAAGTATAGTAATTGTCGTTCTATCGATCCTATAAGCATAATATGGCTAATAGTATGAGTTAGATTGATAACAATAAGAGTAACAAGTATAGTAATTGTCGTTCAATCGATCATATAAGCTTAATATTTCTAATAATATGAGTTAGATTGATAACAATAAGAGTAACAAGTATAGTAATTGTCGTTCTATCGATCATATAAGCATAATATGGCTAATAATATGAGTTAGATTGATAATAATAAGAGTAATAAGTATAGTAATTGTCGTTCTATCGATCATATAAGCTTAATAGTTCTAATAATATGAGTTAGATTGATAATAATAAGAGTAACAAGTATAGTTATTGTCGTTCTATCGATAATATAAGCATAATATGGCTAATAATATGAGTTAGATTGACAACAGTAAGAGTACTAAGTATAGTAACTGTCATTCTATCGATCATATAAGCATAATATGGCTAATAATATGAGTTAGATTGATAAAAGTAAGAGTAACAAGTATAGTAATTGTCGTCCTATCGATCACATAAGCATAATATGGCTAATAATATGAGTTAGATTGATAATAATGAGAGTAACAGGTTTAGAAATTGTCGTTCAATCGATCATATAAGCATAATATGGCTAATAATATGAGTTAGATTGATAATAATGAGAGTAACAAGTATAGAAATTGTCGTTCAATCGATCATATAAGCATAATATGGTGAATAATATGAGTTAGATTGATAATAATAAGAGTAATGAGTATAGTAATTGTCGTCCTATCGATCATATCCACATAATATGGCCAATAATATGAGTTAGATTGATATTTATAAGAGTAATAAGTATAGTAATTGTCGTTCTATCGATCATATAAGCATAATATGGCTAATAATATGAGTTAGATTGATAATAATAAGAGTAATAAGTATAGTAATTGTCGTTCTATCGATCATATAAGCTTAATATTTCTAATAATATGAGTTAGATTGATAATAATATGAGTAACAAGTATAGTTATTGTCGTTCTGTCGATAATATAAGCATAATATGGCTAATAATATGAGTTAGATTGACAACAGTAAGAGTACTAAGTATAGTAACTGTCATTCTGTCGATCATATAAGCATAATATGGCTAATAATATGAGTTAGATTGATAATAATAACAGTAATAAGAATAGTAATTGTCATTCTATCGATCATATAAGCATAATATGGCTAATAATATGAGTCAGATTGATAATAACAACAATAATAAGTATAGTAATTGTCGTTCTATCGATCATATAAGCATAATATGGCTAATAATATGAGTTAGATTGATAATAATGAGAGTAACAAGTATAGTAACTGTCATTCTATCGATCATATAAGCATAATATGGCTAATAATATGAGTTAGATTGACAAAAGTAAGAGTACCAAGTATAGTAACTGTCATTCTGTCGATCATATAAGCATAATATGGCTAATAATATGAGTTAGATTGATAATAATAACAGTAATAAGAATAGTAATTGTCATTCTATCGATCATATAAGCATAATATGGCTAATAATATGAGTTAGATTGATAATAACAACAATAATAAGTATAGTAATTGTCGTTCTATCGATCATATAAGCATAATATGGCTAATAATATGAGTTAGATTGATAATAATAAGAGTAAGAAGTATAGTAATTGTCGTTCTATCGATCCTATAAGCATAATATGGCTAATAGTATGAGTTAGATTGATAACAATAAGAGTAACAAGTATAGTAATTGTCGTTCAATCGATCATATAAGCTTAATATTTCTAATAATATGAGTTAGATTGATAACAATAAGAGTAACAAGTATAGTAATTGTCGTTCTATCGATCATATAAGCATAATATGGCTAATAATATGAGTTAGATTGATAATAATAAGAGTAATAAGTATAGTAATTGTCGTTCTATCGATCATATAAGCTTAATAGTTCTAATAATATGAGTTAGATTGATAATAATAAGAGTAACAAGTATAGTTATTGTCGTTCTATCGATAATATAAGCATAATATGGCTAATAATATGAGTTAGATTGACAACAGTAAGAGTACTAAGTATAGTAACTGTCATTCTATCGATCATATAAGCATAATATGGCTAATAATATGAGTTAGATTGATAAAAGTAAGAGTAACAAGTATAGTAATTGTCGTCCTATCGATCACATAAGCATAATATGGCTAATAATATGAGTTAGATTGACAACAGTAAGAGTACTAAGTATAGTAATTGTCGTTCTATCGATCATATAAGCTTAATATTTCTAATAATATGAGTTAGATTGATAATAATAAGAGTAACAAGTATAGTTATTGTCGTTCTATCGATAATATAAGCATAATATGGCTAATAATATGAGTTAGATTGATAATAACAACAATAATAAGTATAGTAATTGTCCTTCTATCGATCATATAAGCATAATATGGCTAATAATATGAGTTAGATTGATAATAATGGGTGTATCAAGTATAGTAAGTGTCATTCAATCGATCATATAAGCATAATATGGCTAATAATATGAGTCAGATTGATAAAAGTAAGAGTAATATGTATAGTAATTGCCATTCTATCGATCATATAAGCATAATATGGCTAATAATATGAGTTAGATTGATAATAATGAGAGTAACAGGTTTAGAAATTGTCGTTCCATCGATCATATAAGCATAATATGGCTAATAATATGAGTTAGATTGATAATAATGAGAGTAACAAGTATAGAAATTGTCGTTCAATCGATCATATAAGCATAATATGGTGAATAATATGAGTTAGATTGATAATAATAAGAGTAATGAGTATAGTAATTGTCGTCCTATCGATCATATCCACATAATATGGCCAATAATATGAGTTAGATTGATATTTATAAGAGTAATAAGTATAGTAATTGTCGTTCTATCGATCATATAAGCATAATATGGCTAATAATATGAGTTAGATTGATAATAATAAGAGTAATAAGTATAGTAATTGTCGTTCTATCGATCATATAAGCTTAATAGTTCTAATAATATGAGTTAGATTGATAATAATAAGAGTAACAAGTATAGTTATTGTCGTTCTATCGATAATATAAGCATAATATGGCTAATAATATGAGTTAGATTGACAACAGTAAGAGTACTAAGTATAGTAACTGTCATTCTATCGATCATATAAGCATAATATGGCTAATAATATGAGTTAGATTGATAAAAGTAAGAGTAACAAGTATAGTAATTGTCGTCCTATCGATCACATAAGCATAATATGGCTAATAATATGAGTTAGATTGACAACAGTAAGAGTACTAAGTATAGTAATTGTCGTTCTATCGATCATATAAGCTTAATATTTCTAATAATATGAGTTAGATTGATAATAATAAGAGTAACAAGTATAGTTATTGTCGTTCTATCGATAATATAAGCATAATATGGCTAATAATATGAGTTAGATTGATAATAACAACAATAATAAGTATAGTAATTGTCCTTCTATCGATCATATAAGCATAATATGGCTAATAATATGAGTTAGATTGATAATAATGGGTGTATCAAGTATAGTAAGTGTCATTCAATCGATCATATAAGCATAATATGGCTAATAATATGAGTCAGATTGATAAAAGTAAGAGTAATATGTATAGTAATTGCCATTCTATCGATCATATAAGCATAATATGGCTAATAATATGAGTTAGATTGATAATAATGAGAGTAACAGGTTTAGAAATTGTCGTTCAATCGATCATATAAGCATAATATGGCTAATAATATGAGTTAGATTGATAATAATGAGAGTAACAAGTATAGAAATTGTCGTTCAATCGATCATATAAGCATAATATGGTGAATAATATGAGTTAGATTGATAATAATAAGAGTAATGAGTATAGTAATTGTCGTCCTATCGATCATATCCACATAATATGGCCAATAATATGAGTTAGATTGATATTTATAAGAGTAATAAGTATAGTAATTGTCGTTCTATCGATCATATAAGCATAATATGGCTAATAATATGAGTTAGATTGATAATAATAAGAGTAATAAGTATAGTAATTGTCGTTCTATCGATCATATAAGCTTAATATTTCTAATAATATGAGTTAGATTGATAATAATATGAGTAACAGGTATAGTTATTGTCGTTCTATCGATAATATAAGCATAATATGGCTAATAATATGAGTTAGATTGACAACAGTAAGAGTACTAAGTATAGTAACTGTCATTCTGTCGATCATATAAGCATAATATGGCTAATAATATGAGTTAGATTGATAATAATAACAGTAATAAGAATAGTAATTGTCATTCTATCGATCATATAAGCATAATATGGCTAATAATATGAGTTAGATTGATAATAACAACAATAATAAGTATAGTAATTGTCGTTCTATCGATCATATAAGCATAATATGGCTAATAATATGAGTTAGATTGATAATAATGAGAGTAACAAGTATAGTAAGTGTCATTCAATCGATCATATAAGCATAATATGGCTAATAATATGAGTTAGATTGATAAAAGTAAGAGTAATATGTATAGTAATTGCCATTCTATCGATCATATAAGCATAATATGGCTAATAATATGAGTTAGATTGATAATAATGAGAGTAACAGGTTTAGAAATTGTCGTTCAATCGATCATATAAGCATAATATGGCTAATAATATGAGTTAGATTGATAATAATGAGAGTAACAAGTATAGAAATTGTCGTTCAATCGATCATATAAGCATAATATGGCTAATAATATGAGTTAGATTGATAAAAATAAGAGTAACAAGTATAGTAATTGTCGTCCTATCGATCATATAAGCATAATATGGCTTACAATATGAGTTAGATTGATAATAATAAGAGTAAGAAGTATAGTAATTGTCGTTCTATCGATCCTATAAGCATAATATGGCTAATAGTATGAGTTAGATTGATAACAATAAGAGTAACATGTATAGTATTTGTCGTTCAATCGATCATATAAGCTTAATATTTCTAATAATATGAGTTAGATTGATAATAATAAGAGTAACAACTATAGTTATTGTCGCTCTATCGATAATATAAGCATAATATGGCTAATAATATGAGTTAGATTGACAACAGTAAGAGTACTAAGTATAGTAACTGTCATTCTATCGATCATATAAGCATAATATGGCTAATAATATGAGTTAGATTGACAAAAGTAAGAGTACCAAGTATAGTAACTGTCATTCTGTCGATCATATAAGCATAATATGGCTAATAATATGAGTTAGATTGATAATAATAACAGTAATAAGAATAGTAATTGTCATTCTATCGATCATATAAGCATAATATGGCTAATAATATGAGTTAGATTGATAATAACAACAATAATAAGTATAGTAATTGTCGTTCTATCGATCATATAAGCATAATATGGCTAATAATATGAGTTAGATTGATAATAATAAGAGTAAGAAGTATAGTAATTGTCGTTCTATCGATCCTATAAGCATAATATGGCTAATAGTATGAGTTAGATTGATAACAATAAGAGTAACAAGTATAGTAATTGTCGTTCAATCGATCATATAAGCTTAATATTTCTAATAATATGAGTTAGATTGATAACAATAAGAGTAACAAGTATAGTAATTGTCGTTCTATCGATCATATAAGCATAATATGGCTAATAATATGAGTTAGATTGATAATAATAAGAGTAATAAGTATAGTAATTGTCGTTCTATCGATCATATAAGCTTAATAGTTCTAATAATATGAGTTAGATTGATAATAATAAGAGTAACAAGTATTGTTATTGTCGTTCAATCGATCATATAAGCATAATATGGCTAATAATATGAGTTAGATTGATAAAAATAAGAGTAACAAGTATAGTAATTGTCGTCCTATAGATCATATAAGCATAATATGGCTAATAATATGAGTTAGATTGATAATAATAAGAGTAAGAAGTATAGTAATTGTCGTTCTATCGATCCTATAAGCATAATATGGCTAATAGTATGAGTTAGATTGATAACAATAAGAGTGACAAGTATAGTAATTGTCGTTCAATCGATCATATAAGCTTAATATTTCTAATAATATGAGTTAGATTGATAACAATAAGAGTAACAAGTATAGTAATTGTCGTTCTATCGATCATATAAGCACAATATGGCTAATAATATGAGTTAGATTGATAATAATAAGAGTAATAAGTATAGTAATTGTCGTTCTATCGATCATATAAGCTTAATAGTTCTAATGATATGAGTTAGATTGATAATAATAAGAGTAACAAGTATAGTTATTGTCGTTCTATCGATAATATAAGCATAATATGGCTAATAATATGAGTTAGATTGACAACAGTAAGAGTACTAAGTATAGTAACTGTCATTCTATCGATCATATAAGCATAATATGGCTAATAATATGAGTTAGATTGATAATAACAACAATAATAAGTATAGTAATTGTCGTTCTATCGATCATATAAGCATAATATGGCTAATAATATGAGTTAGATTGATAATAATGAGAGTAACAAGTATAGTAATTGTCATTCAATCGATCATATAAGCATAATATGGCTAATAATATGAGTTAGATTGATAATAATGAGAGTAACAAGTATAGTTATTGTCGTTCTATCGATAATATAAGCATAATATGGCTAATAATATGAGTTAGATTGATAATAACAACAATAATAAGTATAGTAATTGTCGTTCTATCGATCATATAAGCATAATATGGCTAATAATATGAGTTAGATTGATAATAATGAGAGTAACAAGTATAGTTATTGTCGTTCTATCGATAATATAAGCATAATATGGCTAATAATATGAGTTAGATTGATAATAACAACAATAATAAGTATAGTAATTGTCCTTCTATCGATCATATAAGCATAATATGGCTAATAATATGAGTTAGATTGATAATAATGGGTGTATCAAGTATAGTAAGTGTCATTCAATCGATCATATAAGCATAATATGGCTAATAATATGAGTCAGATTGATAAAAGTAAGAGTAATATGTATAGTAATTGCCATTCTATCGATCATATAAGCATAATATGGCTAATAATATGAGTTAGATTGATAATAATGAGAGTAACAGGTTTAGAAATTGTCGTTCAATCGATCATATAAGCATAATATGGCTAATAATATGAGTTAGATTGATAATAATGAGAGTAACAAGTATAGAAATTGTCGTTCAATCGATCATATAAGCATAATATGGTGAATAATATGAGTTAGATTGATAATAATAAGAGTAATGAGTATAGTAATTGTCGTCCTATCGATCATATCCACATAATATGGCCAATAATATGAGTTAGATTGATATTTATAAGAGTAATAAGTATAGTAATTGTCGTTCTATCGATCATATAAGCATAATATGGCTAATAATATGAGTTAGATTGATAATAATAAGAGTAATAAGTATAGTAATTGTCGTTCTATCGATCATATAAGCTTAATATTTCTAATAATATGAGTTAGATTGATAATAATATGAGTAACAAGTATAGTTATTGTCGTTCTATCGATAATATAAGCATAATATGGCTAATAATATGAGTTAGATTGACAACAGTAAGAGTACTAAGTATAGTAACTGTCATTCTGTCGATCATATAAGCATAATATGGCTAATAATATGAGTTAGATTGATAATAATAACAGTAATAAGAATAGTAATTGTCATTCTATCGATCATATAAGCATAATATGGCTAATAATATGAGTCAGATTGATAATAACAACAATAATAAGTATAGTAATTGTCGTTCTATCGATCATATAAGCATAATATGGCTAATAATATGAGTTAGATTGATAATAATGAGAGTAACAAGTATAGTAACTGTCATTCTATCGATCATATAAGCATAATATGGCTAATAATATGAGTTAGATTGACAAAAGTAAGAGT
Source organism: Megachile rotundata (assembly GCF_050947335.1). Lineage (NCBI taxonomy): Eukaryota > Metazoa > Arthropoda > Insecta > Hymenoptera > Megachilidae > Megachile > Megachile rotundata. The sequence goes on from NW_027473782.1 coordinate 38,339, forward strand.
ACCAAGTATAGTAACTGTCATTCTGTCGATCATATAAGCATAATATGGCTAATAATATGAGTTAGATTGATAATAATAACAGTAATAAGAATAGTAATTGTCATTCTATCGATCATATAAGCATAATATGGCTAATAATATGAGTTAGATTGATAATAACAACAATAATAAGTATAGTAATTGTCGTTCTATCGATCATATAAGCATAATATGGCTAATAATATGAGTTAGATTGATAATAATAAGAGTAAGAAGTATAGTAATTGTCGTTCTATCGATCCTATAAGCATAATATGGCTAATAGTATGAGTTAGATTGATAACAATAAGAGTAACAAGTATAGTAATTGTCGTTCAATCGATCATATAAGCTTAATATTTCTAATAATATGAGTTAGATTGATAACAATAAGAGTAACAAGTATAGTAATTGTCGTTCTATCGATCATATAAGCATAATATGGCTAATAATATGAGTTAGATTGATAATAATAAGAGTAATAAGTATAGTAATTGTCGTTCTATCGATCATATAAGCTTAATAGTTCTAATAATATGAGTTAGATTGATAATAATAAGAGTAACAAGTATAGTTATTGTCGTTCTATCGATAATATAAGCATAATATGGCTAATAATATGAGTTAGATTGACAACAGTAAGAGTACTAAGTATAGTAACTGTCATTCTATCGATCATATAAGCATAATATGGCTAATAATATGAGTTAGATTGATAATAATGAGAGTAACAGGTTTAGAAATTGTCGTTCAATCGATCATATAAGCATAATATGGCTAATAATATGAGTTAGATTGATAATAATGAGAGTAACAAGTATAGAAATTGTCGTTCAATCGATCATATAAGCATAATATGGCTAATAATATGAGTTAGATTGATAAAAATAAGAGTAACAAGTATAGTAATTGTCGTCCTATCGATCATATAAGCATAATATGGCTTACAATATGAGTTAGATTGATAATAATAAGAGTAAGAAGTATAGTAATTGTCGTTCTATCGATCCTATAAGCATAATATGGCTAATAGTATGAGTTAGATTGATAACAATAAGAGTAACATGTATAGTATTTGTCGTTCAATCGATCATATAAGCTTAATATTTCTAATAATATGAGTTAGATTGATAATAATAAGAGTAACAACTATAGTTATTGTCGCTCTATCGATAATATAAGCATAATATGGCTAATAATATGAGTTAGATTGACAACAGTAAGAGTACTAAGTATAGTAACTGTCATTCTATCGATCATATAAGCATAATATGGCTAATAATATGAGTTAGATTGACAAAAGTAAGAGTACCAAGTATAGTAACTGTCATTCTGTCGATCATATAAGCATAATATGGCTAATAATATGAGTTAGATTGATAATAATAACAGTAATAAGAATAGTAATTGTCATTCTATCGATCATATAAGCATAATATGGCTAATAATATGAGTTAGATTGATAATAACAACAATAATAAGTATAGTAATTGTCGTTCTATCGATCATATAAGCATAATATGGCTAATAATATGAGTTAGATTGATAATAATAAGAGTAAGAAGTATAGTAATTGTCGTTCTATCGATCCTATAAGCATAATATGGCTAATAGTATGAGTTAGATTGATAACAATAAGAGTAACAAGTATAGTAATTGTCGTTCAATCGATCATATAAGCTTAATATTTCTAATAATATGAGTTAGATTGATAACAATAAGAGTAACAAGTATAGTAATTGTCGTTCTATCGATCATATAAGCATAATATGGCTAATAATATGAGTTAGATTGATAATAATAAGAGTAATAAGTATAGTAATTGTCGTTCTATCGATCATATAAGCTTAATAGTTCTAATAATATGAGTTAGATTGATAATAATAAGAGTAACAAGTATTGTTATTGTCGTTCAATCGATCATATAAGCATAATATGGCTAATAATATGAGTTAGATTGATAAAAATAAGAGTAACAAGTATAGTAATTGTCGTCCTATAGATCATATAAGCATAATATGGCTAATAATATGAGTTAGATTGATAATAATAAGAGTAAGAAGTATAGTAATTGTCGTTCTATCGATCCTATAAGCATAATATGGCTAATAGTATGAGTTAGATTGATAACAATAAGAGTGACAAGTATAGTAATTGTCGTTCAATCGATCATATAAGCTTAATATTTCTAATAATATGAGTTAGATTGATAACAATAAGAGTAACAAGTATAGTAATTGTCGTTCTATCGATCATATAAGCACAATATGGCTAATAATATGAGTTAGATTGATAATAATAAGAGTAATAAGTATAGTAATTGTCGTTCTATCGATCATATAAGCTTAATAGTTCTAATGATATGAGTTAGATTGATAATAATAAGAGTAACAAGTATAGTTATTGTCGTTCTATCGATAATATAAGCATAATATGGCTAATAATATGAGTTAGATTGACAACAGTAAGAGTACTAAGTATAGTAACTGTCATTCTATCGATCATATAAGCATAATATGGCTAATAATATGAGTTAGATTGATAATAACAACAATAATAAGTATAGTAATTGTCGTTCTATCGATCATATAAGCATAATATGGCTAATAATATGAGTTAGATTGATAATAATGAGAGTAACAAGTATAGTAATTGTCATTCAATCGATCATATAAGCATAATATGGCTAATAATATGAGTTAGATTGATAATAATGAGAGTAACAAGTATAGTTATTGTCGTTCTATCGATAATATAAGCATAATATGGCTAATAATATGAGTTAGATTGATAATAACAACAATAATAAGTATAGTAATTGTCGTTCTATCGATCATATAAGCATAATATGGCTAATAATATGAGTTAGATTGATAATAATGAGAGTAACAAGTATAGTTATTGTCGTTCTATCGATAATATAAGCATAATATGGCTAATAATATGAGTTAGATTGATAATAACAACAATAATAAGTATAGTAATTGTCCTTCTATCGATCATATAAGCATAATATGGCTAATAATATGAGTTAGATTGATAATAATGGGTGTATCAAGTATAGTAAGTGTCATTCAATCGATCATATAAGCATAATATGGCTAATAATATGAGTCAGATTGATAAAAGTAAGAGTAATATGTATAGTAATTGCCATTCTATCGATCATATAAGCATAATATGGCTAATAATATGAGTTAGATTGATAATAATGAGAGTAACAGGTTTAGAAATTGTCGTTCAATCGATCATATAAGCATAATATGGCTAATAATATGAGTTAGATTGATAATAATGAGAGTAACAAGTATAGAAATTGTCGTTCAATCGATCATATAAGCATAATATGGTGAATAATATGAGTTAGATTGATAATAATAAGAGTAATGAGTATAGTAATTGTCGTCCTATCGATCATATCCACATAATATGGCCAATAATATGAGTTAGATTGATATTTATAAGAGTAATAAGTATAGTAATTGTCGTTCTATCGATCATATAAGCATAATATGGCTAATAATATGAGTTAGATTGATAATAATAAGAGTAATAAGTATAGTAATTGTCGTTCTATCGATCATATAAGCTTAATATTTCTAATAATATGAGTTAGATTGATAATAATATGAGTAACAAGTATAGTTATTGTCGTTCTATCGATAATATAAGCATAATATGGCTAATAATATGAGTTAGATTGACAACAGTAAGAGTACTAAGTATAGTAACTGTCATTCTGTCGATCATATAAGCATAATATGGCTAATAATATGAGTTAGATTGATAATAATAACAGTAATAAGAATAGTAATTGTCATTCTATCGATCATATAAGCATAATATGGCTAATAATATGAGTCAGATTGATAATAACAACAATAATAAGTATAGTAATTGTCGTTCTATCGATCATATAAGCATAATATGGCTAATAATATGAGTTAGATTGATAATAATGAGAGTAACAAGTATAGTAACTGTCATTCTATCGATCATATAAGCATAATATGGCTAATAATATGAGTTAGATTGACAAAAGTAAGAGTACCAAGTATAGTAACTGTCATTCTGTCGATCATATAAGCATAATATGGCTAATAATATGAGTTAGATTGATAATAATAACAGTAATAAGAATAGTAATTGTCATTCTATCGATCATATAAGCATAATATGGCTAATAATATGAGTTAGATTGATAATAACAACAATAATAAGTATAGTAATTGTCGTTCTATCGATCATATAAGCATAATATGGCTAATAATATGAGTTAGATTGATAATAATAAGAGTAAGAAGTATAGTAATTGTCGTTCTATCGATCCTATAAGCATAATATGGCTAATAGTATGAGTTAGATTGATAACAATAAGAGTAACAAGTATAGTAATTGTCGTTCAATCGATCATATAAGCTTAATATTTCTAATAATATGAGTTAGATTGATAACAATAAGAGTAACAAGTATAGTAATTGTCGTTCTATCGATCATATAAGCATAATATGGCTAATAATATGAGTTAGATTGATAATAATAAGAGTAATAAGTATAGTAATTGTCGTTCTATCGATCATATAAGCTTAATAGTTCTAATAATATGAGTTAGATTGATAATAATAAGAGTAACAAGTATAGTTATTGTCGTTCTATCGATAATATAAGCATAATATGGCTAATAATATGAGTTAGATTGACAACAGTAAGAGTACTAAGTATAGTAACTGTCATTCTATCGATCATATAAGCATAATATGGCTAATAATATGAGTTAGATTGATAAAAGTAAGAGTAACAAGTATAGTAATTGTCGTCCTATCGATCACATAAGCATAATATGGCTAATAATATGAGTTAGATTGACAACAGTAAGAGTACTAAGTATAGTAATTGTCGTTCTATCGATCATATAAGCTTAATATTTCTAATAATATGAGTTAGATTGATAATAATAAGAGTAACAAGTATAGTTATTGTCGTTCTATCGATAATATAAGCATAATATGGCTAATAATATGAGTTAGATTGATAATAACAACAATAATAAGTATAGTAATTGTCCTTCTATCGATCATATAAGCATAATATGGCTAATAATATGAGTTAGATTGATAATAATGGGTGTATCAAGTATAGTAAGTGTCATTCAATCGATCATATAAGCATAATATGGCTAATAATATGAGTCAGATTGATAAAAGTAAGAGTAATATGTATAGTAATTGCCATTCTATCGATCATATAAGCATAATATGGCTAATAATATGAGTTAGATTGATAATAATGAGAGTAACAGGTTTAGAAATTGTCGTTCAATCGATCATATAAGCATAATATGGCTAATAATATGAGTTAGATTGATAATAATGAGAGTAACAAGTATAGAAATTGTCGTTCAATCGATCATATAAGCATAATATGGTGAATAATATGAGTTAGATTGATAATAATAAGAGTAATGAGTATAGTAATTGTCGTCCTATCGATCATATCCACATAATATGGCCAATAATATGAGTTAGATTGATATTTATAAGAGTAATAAGTATAGTAATTGTCGTTCTATCGATCATATAAGCATAATATGGCTAATAATATGAGTTAGATTGATAATAATAAGAGTAATAAGTATAGTAATTGTCGTTCTATCGATCATATAAGCTTAATATTTCTAATAATATGAGTTAGATTGATAATAATATGAGTAACAAGTATAGTTATTGTCGTTCTATCGATAATATAAGCATAATATGGCTAATAATATGAGTTAGATTGACAACAGTAAGAGTACTAAGTATAGTAACTGTCATTCTGTCGATCATATAAGCATAATATGGCTAATAATATGAGTTAGATTGATAATAATAACAGTAATAAGAATAGTAATTGTCATTCTATCGATCATATAAGCATAATATGGCTAATAATATGAGTTAGATTGATAATAACAACAATAATAAGTATAGTAATTGTCGTTCTATCGATCATATAAGCATAATATGGCTAATAATATGAGTTAGATTGATAATAATGAGAGTAACAAGTATAGTAAGTGTCATTCAATCGATCATATAAGCATAATATGGCTAATAATATGAGTTAGATTGATAAAAGTAAGAGTAATATGTATAGTAATTGCCATTCTATCGGTCATATAAGCATAATATGGCTAATAATATGAGTTAGATTGATAATAATGAGAGTAACAGGTTTAGAAATTGTCGTTCAATCGATCATATAAGCATAATATGGCTAATAATATGAGTTAGATTGATAATAATGAGAGTAACAAGTATAGAAATTGTCGTTCAATCGATCATATAAGCATAATATGGCTAATAATATGAGTTAGATTGATAACAATAAGAGTGACAAGTATAGTAATTGTCGTTCAATCGATCATATAAGCTTAATATTTCTAATAATATGAGTTAGATTGATAACAATAAGAGTAACAAGTATAGTAATTGTCGTTCTATCGATCATATAAGCATAATATGGCTAATAATATGAGTTAGATTGATAATAATAAGAGTAATAAGTATAGTAATTGTCGTTCTATCGATCATATAAGCTTAATAGTTCTAATGATATGAGTTAGATTGATAATAATAAGAGTAACAAGTATAGTTATTGTCGTTCTATCGATAATATAAGCATAATATGGCTAATAATATGAGTTAGATTGACAACAGTAAGAGTACTAAGTATAGTAACTGTCATTCTATCGATCATATAAGCATAATATGGCTAATAATATGAGTTAGATTGATAATAACAACAATAATAAGTATAGTAATTGTCGTTCTATCGATCATATAAGCATAATATGGCTAATAATATGAGTTAGATTGATAATAATGAGAGTAACAAGTATAGTAATTGTCATTCAATCGATCATATAAGCATAATATGGCTAATAATATGAGTTAGATTGATAATAATGAGAGTAACAAGTATAGTTATTGTCGTTCTATCGATAATATAAGCATAATATGGCTAATAATATGAGTTAGATTGATAATAACAACAATAATAAGTATAGTAATTGTCGTTCTATCGATCATATAAGCATAATATGGCTAATAATATGAGTTAGATTGATAATAATGAGAGTAACAAGTATAGTTATTGTCGTTCTATCGATAATATAAGCATAATATGGCTAATAATATGAGTTAGATTGATAATAACAACAATAATAAGTATAGTAATTGTCCTTCTATCGATCATATAAGCATAATATGGCTAATAATATGAGTTAGATTGATAATAATGGGTGTATCAAGTATAGTAAGTGTCATTCAATCGATCATATAAGCATAATATGGCTAATAATATGAGTCAGATTGATAAAAGTAAGAGTAATATGTATAGTAATTGCCATTCTATCGATCATATAAGCATAATATGGCTAATAATATGAGTTAGATTGATAATAATGAGAGTAACAGGTTTAGAAATTGTCGTTCAATCGATCATATAAGCATAATATGGCTAATAATATGAGTTAGATTGATAATAATGAGAGTAACAAGTATAGAAATTGTCGTTCAATCGATCATATAAGCATAATATGGTGAATAATATGAGTTAGATTGATAATAATAAGAGTAATGAGTATAGTAATTGTCGTCCTATCGATCATATCCACATAATATGGCCAATAATATGAGTTAGATTGATATTTATAAGAGTAATAAGTATAGTAATTGTCGTTCTATCGATCATATAAGCATAATATGGCTAATAATATGAGTTAGATTGATAATAATAAGAGTAATAAGTATAGTAATTGTCGTTCTATCGATCATATAAGCTTAATATTTCTAATAATATGAGTTAGATTGATAATAATATGAGTAACAAGTATAGTTATTGTCGTTCTATCGATAATATAAGCATAATATGGCTAATAATATGAGTTAGATTGACAACAGTAAGAGTACTAAGTATAGTAACTGTCATTCTGTCGATCATATAAGCATAATATGGCTAATAATATGAGTTAGATTGATAATAATAACAGTAATAAGAATAGTAATTGTCATTCTATCGATCATATAAGCATAATATGGCTAATAATATGAGTCAGATTGATAATAACAACAATAATAAGTATAGTAATTGTCGTTCTATCGATCATATAAGCATAATATGGCTAATAATATGAGTTAGATTGATAATAATGAGAGTAACAAGTATAGTAACTGTCATTCTATCGATCATATAAGCATAATATGGCTAATAATATGAGTTAGATTGACAAAAGTAAGAGTACCAAGTATAGTAACTGTCATTCTGTCGATCATATAAGCATAATATGGCTAATAATATGAGTTAGATTGATAATAATAACAGTAATAAGAATAGTAATTGTCATTCTATCGATCATATAAGCATAGTATGGCTAATAATATGAGTTAGATTGATAATAACAACAATAATAAGTATAGTAATTGTCGTTCTATCGATCATATAAGCATAATATGGCTAATAATATGAGTTAGATTGATAATAATAAGAGTAAGAAGTATAGTAATTGTCGTTCTATCGATCCTATAAGCATAATATGGCTAATAGTATGAGTTAGATTGATAACAATAAGAGTAACAAGTATAGTAATTGTCGTTCAATCGATCATATAAGCTTAATATTTCTAATAATATGAGTTAGATTGATAACAATAAGAGTAACAAGTATAGTAATTGTCGTTCTATCGATCATATAAGCATAATATGGCTAATAATATGAGTTAGATTGATAATAATAAGAGTAATAAGTATAGTAATTGTCGTTCTATCGATCATATAAGCTTAATAGTTCTAATAATATGAGTTAGATTGATAATAATAAGAGTAACAAGTATAGTTATTGTCGTTCTATCGATAATATAAGCATAATATGGCTAATAATATGAGTTAGATTGACAACAGTAAGAGTACTAAGTATAGTAACTGTCATTCTATCGATCATATAAGCATAATATGGCTAATAATATGAGTTAGATTGATAAAAGTAAGAGTAACAAGTATAGTAATTGTCGTCCTATCGATCACATAAGCATAATATGGCTAATAATATGAGTTAGATTGATAATAATGAGAGTAACAGGTTTAGAAATTGTCGTTCAATCGATCATATAAGCATAATATGGCTAATAATATGAGTTAGATTGATAATAATGAGAGTAACAAGTATAGAAATTGTCGTTCAATCGATCATATAAGCATAATATGGTGAATAATATGAGTTAGATTGATAATAATAAGAGTAATGAGTATAGTAATTGTCGTCCTATCGATCATATCCACATAATATGGCCAATAATATGAGTTAGATTGATATTTATAAGAGTAATAAGTATAGTAATTGTCGTTCTATCGATCATATAAGCATAATATGGCTAATAATATGAGTTAGATTGATAATAATAAGAGTAATAAGTATAGTAATTGTCGTTCTATCGATCATATAAGCTTAATATTTCTAATAATATGAGTTAGATTGATAATAATATGAGTAACAAGTATAGTTATTGTCGTTCTATCGATAATATAAGCATAATATGGCTAATAATATGAGTTAGATTGACAACAGTAAGAGTACTAAGTATAGTAACTGTCATTCTGTCGATCATATAAGCATAATATGGCTAATAATATGAGTTAGATTGATAATAATAACAGTAATAAGAATAGTAATTGTCATTCTATCGATCATATAAGCATAATATGGCTAATAATATGAGTCAGATTGATAATAACAACAATAATAAGTATAGTAATTGTCGTTCTATCGATCATATAAGCATAATATGGCTAATAATATGAGTTAGATTGATAATAATGAGAGTAACAAGTATAGTAACTGTCATTCTATCGATCATATAAGCATAATATGGCTAATAATATGAGTTAGATTGACAAAAGTAAGAGTACCAAGTATAGTAACTGTCATTCTGTCGATCATATAAGCATAATATGGCTAATAATATGAGTTAGATTGATAATAATAACAGTAATAAGAATAGTAATTGTCATTCTATCGATCATATAAGCATAATATGGCTAATAATATGAGTTAGATTGATAATAACAACAATAATAAGTATAGTAATTGTCGTTCTATCGATCATATAAGCATAATATGGCTAATAATATGAGTTAGATTGATAATAATAAGAGTAAGAAGTATAGTAATTGTCGTTCTATCGATCCTATAAGCATAATATGGCTAATAGTATGAGTTAGATTGATAACAATAAGAGTAACAAGTATAGTAATTGTCGTTCAATCGATCATATAAGCTTAATATTTCTAATAATATGAGTTAGATTGATAACAATAAGAGTAACAAGTATAGTAATTGTCGTTCTATCGATCATATAAGCATAATATGGCTAATAATATGAGTTAGATTGATAATAATAAGAGTAATAAGTATAGTAATTGTCGTTCTATCGATCATATAAGCTTAATAGTTCTAATAATATGAGTTAGATTGATAATAATAAGAGTAACAAGTATAGTTATTGTCGTTCTATCGATAATATAAGCATAATATGGCTAATAATATGAGTTAGATTGACAACAGTAAGAGTACTAAGTATAGTAACTGTCATTCTATCGATCATATAAGCATAATATGGCTAATAATATGAGTTAGATTGATAAAAGTAAGAGTAACAAGTATAGTAATTGTCGTCCTATCGATCACATAAGCATAATATGGCTAATAATATGAGTTAGATTGACAACAGTAAGAGTACTAAGTATAGTAATTGTCGTTCTATCGATCATATAAGCTTAATATTTCTAATAATATGAGTTAGATTGATAATAATAAGAGTAACAAGTATAGTTATTGTCGTTCTATCGATAATATAAGCATAATATGGCTAATAATATGAGTTAGATTGATAATAACAACAATAATAAGTATAGTAATTGTCCTTCTATCGATCATATAAGCATAATATGGCTAATAATATGAGTTAGATTGATAATAATGGGTGTATCAAGTATAGTAAGTGTCATTCAATCGATCATATAAGCATAATATGGCTAATAATATGAGTCAGATTGATAAAAGTAAGAGTAATATGTATAGTAATTGCCATTCTATCGATCATATAAGCATAATATGGCTAATAATATGAGTTAGATTGATAATAATGAGAGTAACAGGTTTAGAAATTGTCGTTCCATCGATCATATAAGCATAATATGGCTAATAATATGAGTTAGATTGATAATAATGAGAGTAACAAGTATAGAAATTGTCGTTCAATCGATCATATAAGCATAATATGGTGAATAATATGAGTTAGATTGATAATAATAAGAGTAATGAGTATAGTAATTGTCGTCCTATCGATCATATCCACATAATATGGCCAATAATATGAGTTAGATTGATATTTATAAGAGTAATAAGTATAGTAATTGTCGTTCTATCGATCATATAAGCATAATATGGCTAATAATATGAGTTAGATTGATAATAATAAGAGTAATAAGTATAGTAATTGTCATTCTATCGATCATATAAGCTTAATAGTTCTAATAATATGAGTTAGATTGATAATAATAAGAGTAACAAGTATAGTTATTGTCGTTCTATCGATAATATAAGCATAATATGGCTAATAATATGAGTTAGATTGACAACAGTAAGAGTACTAAGTATAGTAACTGTCATTCTATCGATCATATAAGCATAATATGGCTAATAATATGAGTTAGATTGATAAAAATAAGAGTAACAAGTATAGTAATTGTCGTCCTATCGATCACATAAGCATAATATGGCTAATAATATGAGTTAGATTGACAACAGTAAGAGTACTAAGTATAGTAATTGTCGTTCTATCGATCATATAAGCTTAATATTTCTAATAATATGAGTTAGATTGATAATAATAAGAGTAACAAGTATAGTTATTGTCGTTCTATCGATAATATAAGCATAATATGGCTAATAATATGAGTTAGATTGATAATAACAACAATAATAAGTATAGTAATTGTCCTTCTATCGGTCATACAAGCATAATATGGCTAATAATATGAGTTAGATTGATAATAATGAGTGTAACAAGTATAGTAAGTGTCATTCAATCGATCATATAAGCATAATATGGCTAATAATATGAGTCAGATTGATAAAAGTAAGAGTAATATGTATAGTAATTGCCATTCTATCGATCATATAAGCATAATATGGCTAATAATATGAGTTAGATTGATAATAACAACAATAATAAGTATAGTAATTGTCGTTCTATCGATCATATAAGCATAATATGGCTAATAATATCAGTTAGATTGATAATAACAACAATAATAAGTATAGTAATTGTCGTTCTATCGATCATATAAGCATAATATGGCTAATAATATGAGTTAGATTGATAATAATGAGAGTAACAAGTATAGTAATTGTCGTTCAATCGATCATATAAGCATAATATGGCTAATGATATGAGTTAGATTGATAAAAGTAAGAGTAATATGTATAGTAATTGCCATTCTATCGATCATATAAGCATGATATGGCTAATAATATGAGTTAGATTGATAATAATGAGAGTAACAGGTTTAGAAATTGTCGTTCAATCGATCATATAAGCATAATATGGGTAATAATATGAGTTAGACTGATAATAATAAGAGTAATAAGTATAGTAATTGTCGCTCTATCGATCATATCTGCATAATATGGTGAATAATATGAGTTAGATTGATAATAATAAGAGTAATGAGTATAGTAATTGTCGTCCTATCGATCATATCCACATAATATGGCCAATAATATGAGTTAGATTGATAATAATAAGAGTAACAAGTATAGTTATTGTCGTTCTATCGATAATATAAGCATAATATGGCTAATAATATGGCTTAGATTGACAACAGTAAGAGTACTTAGTATAGTAACTGTCATTCTATCGATCATATAAGCATAATATGGCTTATAATATGAGTTAGATTGATATTAATAAGAGTAAGAAGTATAGTAATTGTCGTTCTATCGATCCTATAAGCATAATATGGCTAATAATATGAGTTAGATTGATAATAACAACAATAATAAGTATAGTAATTGTCGTTCTATCGATCATATAAGCATAATATGGCTAATAATATAAGTTAGATTGATAATAATAAGAGTAATAAGTATAGTAATTGTCGTTCTATCGATCATATAAGCTTAATATTTCTAATAATATGAGTTAGATTGATAATAATAAGAGTAACAAGTATAGTTATTGTCGTTCTATCGATAATATAAGCATAATATGGCTAATAATGTGGGTTAGATTGACAACAGTAAGAGTACTTAGTATAGTAACTGTCATTCTATCGATCATATAAGCATAATATGGCTAATAATATGAGTTAGATTGATAATAATAACAGTAATAAGAATAGTAATTGTCATTCTATCGATCATATAAGCATAATATGGCTAATAATATGAGTTAGATTGATAATAACAACAATAATAAGTATAGTAATTGTCGTTCTATCGATAATATAAGCATAATATGGCTAATAATATGAGTTAGATTGATAATAATGAGAGTAACAAGTATAGTAATTGTCGTTCAATCGATCATATAAGCATAATATGGCTAATAATATGAGTTAGATTGTTAAAAGTAAGAGTAATATGTATAGTAATTGCCATTCTATCGATCATATAAGCATAATATGGCTAATAATATGAGTTAGATTGATAATAATGAGAGTAACAGGTTTAGAAATTGTCGTTCAATCGATCATATAAGCATAATATGGGTAATAATATGAGTTAGACTGATAATAATAAGAGTAATGAGTATAGTAATTGTCGTTCTATCGATCATATAAGCTTAATATTTCTAATAATATGAGTTAGATTGATAATAATAAGAGTAACAAGTATAGTTATTGTCGTTCTATCGATAATATAAGCATAATATGGCTAATAATATGAGTTAGATTGACAACAGTAAGAGTACTAAGTATAGTAACTGCCATTCTGTCGATCATATAAGCATAATATGGCTAATAATATGAGTTAGATTGATAATAATAACAGTAATAAGAATAGTAATTGTCATTCTATCGATCATATAAGCATAATATGGCTAATAATATGAGTTAGATTGATAATAATGAGAGTAACAGGTTTAGAAATTGTCGTTCAATCGATCATATAAGCATAATATGGCTAATAATATGAGTTAGATTGATAATAACGAGAGTAACAAGTATAGAAGTTGTCGTTCAATCGATCATATAAGCATAATATGGCTAATAATATGAGTTAGATTGATAAAAATAAGAGTAACAAGTATAGTAATCGTCGTCCTATCGATCATATAAGCATAATATGGCTTACAATATGAGTTAGATTGATAATAATAAGAGTAAGAAGTATAGTAATTGTCGTTCTATCGATCCTATAAGCATAATATGGCTAATAGTATGAGTTAGATTGATAACAATAAGAGTAACAAGTATAGTATTTGTCGTTCAATCGATCATATAAGCTTAATATATCTAATAATATGAGTTAGATTGATAATAATAAGAGTAACAACTATAGTTATTGTCGCTCTATCGATAATATAAGCATAATATGGCTAATAATATGAGTTAGATTTACAACAGTAAGAGTACTAAGTATAGCAACAGTCATTCTATCGATCATATAAGCATAATATGGCTAATAATATGAGTTAGATTGACAACAGTAAGAGTACTAAGTATAGTAACTGTCATTCTGTCGATCATATAAGCATAATATGGCTAATAATATGAGTTAGATTGATAATAATAACAGTAATAAGAATAGTAATTGTCATTCTATCGATCATATAAGCATAATATGGCTAATAATATGAGTTAGATTGATAATAACAACAATAATAAGTATAGTAATTGTCGTTCTATCGATCATATAAGCATAATATGGCTAATAATATGAGTTAGATTGATAAAAGTAAGAGTAATATGTATAGTAATTGCCATTCTATCGATCATATAAGCATAATATGGCTAATAATATGAGTTAGATTGATAATAATGAGAGTAACAGGTTTAGAAATTGTCGTTCAATCGATCATATAAGCATAATATGGCTAATAATACGAGTTAGATTGATAACAATGAGAGTAACAAGTATAGAAATTGTCGTTCAATCGATCATATAAGCATAATATGGCTAATAATATGAGTTAGATTGATAAAAATAAGAGTAACAAGTATAGTAATTGTCGTCCTATCGATCATATAAGCATAATATGGCTTATAATATGAGTTAGATTGATAATAATAAGAGTAAGAAGTATAGTAATTGTCCTTCTATCGATCCTATAAGCATAATATGGCTAATAGTATGAGTTAGATTGATAACAATAAGAGTAACAAGTATAGTAATTGTCGTTCAATCGATCGTATAAGCTTAATATTTCTAATAATATGAGTTAGATTGATAATAATAAGAGTAACAAGTATTGTTATTGTCGTTCAATCGATCATATAAGCATAATATGGCTAATAATGTGAGTTAGATTGATAAAAATAAGAGTAACAAGTATAGTAATTGTCGTCCTATAGATCATATAAGCATAATATGGCTAATAATATGAGGTAGATTGATAATAATAAGAGTAAGAAGTATAGTAATTGTCGTTCTATCGATCCTATAAGCATAATATGGCTAATAGTATGAGTTAGATTGATAACAATAAGAGTAACAAGTATAGTAATTGTCGTTCAATCGATCATATAAGCTTAATATTTCTAATAATATGAGTTAGATTGATAACAATAAGAGTAACAAGTATAGTAATTGTCGTTCTATCGATCATATAAGCATAATATGGCTAATAATATGAGTTAGATTGATAATAATAAGAGTAATAAGTATAGTAATTGTCATTCTATCGATCATATAAGCTTAATAGTTCTAATAATATGAGTTAGATTGATAATAATAAGAGTAACTAGTATAGTTATTGTCGTTCTATCGATCATATAAGCATAATATGGCTTATAATATGAGTTAGATTGATATTAATAAGAGTAAGAAGTATAGTAATTGTCGTTCTATCGATCATATAAGCATAATATGGCTAATAATATGAGTTAGATTGATAATAACAACAGTAATAAGAATAGTAATTGTCATTCTATCGATCATATAAGCATAATATGGCTAATAATATGAGTTAGATTGATAATAACAACAATAATAAGTATAGAAATTGTCGTTCAATCGATCATATAAGCATAATATGGCTAATAATACGAGTTAGATTGATAACAATGAGAGTAACAAGTATAGAAATTGTCGTTCAATCGATCATATAAGCATAATATGGCTAATAATATGAGTTAGATTGACAACAGTAAGAGTACTAAGTATAGTAACTGTCATTCTGTCGATCATATAAGCATAATATGGCTAATAATATGAGTTAGATTGATAATAATAACAGTAATAAGAATAGTAATTGTCATTCTATCGATCATATAAGCATAATATGGCTAATAATATGAGTTAGATTGATAATAACAACAATAATAAGTATAGTAATTGTCGTTCTATCGATCATATAAGCATAATATGGCTAATAATATGAGTTAGATTGATAAAAGTAAGAGTAATATGTATAGTAATTGCCATTCTATCGATCATATAAGCATAATATGGCTAATAATATGAGTTAGATTGATAATAATGAGAGTAACAGGTTTAGAAATTGTCGTTCAATCGATCATATAAGCATAATATGGCTAATAATACGAGTTAGATTGATAACAATGAGAGTAACAAGTATAGAAATTGTCGTTCAATCGATCATATAAGCATAATATGGCTAATAATATGAGTTAGATTGATAAAAATAAGAGTAACAAGTATAGTAATTGTCGTCCTATCGATCATATAAGCATAATATGGCTTATAATATGAGTTAGATTGATAATAATAAGAGTAAGAAGTATAGTAATTGTCCTTCTATCGATCCTATAAGCATAATATGGCTAATAGTATGAGTTAGATTGATAACAATAAGAGTAACAAGTATAGTAATTGTCGTTCAATCGATCGTATAAGCTTAATATTTCTAATAATATGAGTTAGATTGATAATAATAAGAGTAACAAGTATTGTTATTGTCGTTCAATCGATCATATAAGCATAATATGGCTAATAATGTGAGTTAGATTGATAAAAATAAGAGTAACAAGTATAGTAATTGTCGTCCTATAGATCATATAAGCATAATATGGCTAATAATATGAGGTAGATTGATAATAATAAGAGTAAGAAGTATAGTAATTGTCGTTCTATCGATCCTATAAGCATAATATGGCTAATAGTATGAGTTAGATTGATAACAATAAGAGTAACAAGTATAGTAATTGTCGTTCAATCGATCATATAAGCTTAATATTTCTAATAATATGAGTTAGATTGATAACAATAAGAGTAACAAGTATAGTAATTGTCGTTCTATCGATCATATAAGCATAATATGGCTAATAATATGAGTTAGATTGATAATAATAAGAGTAATAAGTATAGTAATTGTCATTCTATCGATCATATAAGCTTAATAGTTCTAATAATATGAGTTAGATTGATAATAATAAGAGTAACAAGTATAGTTATTGTCGTTCTATCGATAATATAAGCATAATATGGCTAATAATATGAGTTAGATTGACAACAGTAAGAGTACTAAGTATAGTAACTGTCATTCTATCGATCATATAAGCATAATATGGCTAATAATATGAGTTAGATTGATAAAAATAAGAGTAACAAGTATAGTAATTGTCGTCCTATCGATCACATAAGCATAATATGGCTAATAATATGAGTTAGATTGACAACAGTAAGAGTACTAAGTAAAGTAATTGTCGTTCTATCGATCATATAAGCTTAATATTTCTAATAATATGAGTTAGATTGATAATAATAAGAGTAACAAGTATAGTTATTGTCGTTCTATCGATAATATAAGCATAATATGGCTAATAATATGAGTTAGATTGATAATAACAACAATAATAAGTATAGTAATTGTCCTTCTATCGGTCATACAAGCATAATATGGCTAATAATATGAGTTAGATTGATAATAATGAGTGTAACAAGTATAGTAAGTGTCATTCAATCGATCATATAAGCATAATATGGCTAATAATATGAGTCAGATTGATAAAAGTAAGAGTAATATGTATAGTAATTGCCATTCTATCGATCATATAAGCATAATATGGCTAATAATATGAGTTAGATTGATAATAACAACAATAATAAGTATAGTAATTGTCGTTCTATCGATCATATAAGCATAATATGGCTAATAATATCAGTTAGATTGATAATAACAACAATAATAAGTATAGTAATTGTCGTTCTATCGATCATATAAGCATAATATGGCTAATAATATGAGTTAGATTGATAATAATGAGAGTAACAAGTATAGTAATTGTCGTTCAATCGATCATATAAGCATAATATGGCTAATGATATGAGTTAGATTGATAAAAGTAAGAGTAATATGTATAGTAATTGCCATTCTATCGATCATATAAGCATGATATGGCTAATAATATGAGTTAGATTGATAATAATGAGAGTAACAGGTTTAGAAATTGTCGTTCAATCGATCATATAAGCATAATATGGGTAATAATATGAGTTAGACTGATAATAATAAGAGTAATAAGTATAGTAATTGTCGCTCTATCGATCATATCTGCATAATATGGTGAATAATATGAGTTAGATTGATAATAATAAGAGTAATGAGTATAGTAATTGTCGTCCTATCGATCATATCCACATAATATGGCCAATAATATGAGTTAGATTGATAATAATAAGAGTAACAAGTATAGTTATTGTCGTTCTATCGATAATATAAGCATAATATGGCTAATAATATGGCTTAGATTGACAACAGTAAGAGTACTTAGTATAGTAACTGTCATTCTATCGATCATATAAGCATAATATGGCTTATAATATGAGTTAGATTGATATTAATAAGAGTAAGAAGTATAGTAATTGTCGTTCTATCGATCCTATAAGCATAATATGGCTAATAATATGAGTTAGATTGATAATAACAACAATAATAAGTATAGTAATTGTCGTTCTATCGATCATATAAGCATAATATGGCTAATAATATAAGTTAGATTGATAATAATAAGAGTAATAAGTATAGTAATTGTCGTTCTATCGATCATATAAGCTTAATATTTCTAATAATATGAGTTAGATTGATAATAATAAGAGTAACAAGTATAGTTATTGTCGTTCTATCGATAATATAAGCATAATATGGCTAATAATGTGGGTTAGATTGACAACAGTAAGAGTACTTAGTATAGTAACTGTCATTCTATCGATCATATAAGCATAATATGGCTAATAATATGAGTTAGATTGATAATAATAACAGTAATAAGAATAGTAATTGTCATTCTATCGATCATATAAGCATAATATGGCTAATAATATGAGTTAGATTGATAATAACAACAATAATAAGTATAGTAATTGTCGTTCTATCGATAATATAAGCATAATATGGCTAATAATATGAGTTAGATTGATAATAATGAGAGTAACAAGTATAGTAATTGTCGTTCAATCGATCATATAAGCATAATATGGCTAATAATATGAGTTAGATTGTTAAAAGTAAGAGTAATATGTATAGTAATTGCCATTCTATCGATCATATAAGCATAATATGGCTAATAATATGAGTTAGATTGATAATAATGAGAGTAACAGGTTTAGAAATTGTCGTTCAATCGATCATATAAGCATAATATGGGTAATAATATGAGTTAGACTGATAATAATAAGAGTAATGAGTATAGTAATTGTCGTTCTATCGATCATATAAGCTTAATATTTCTAATAATATGAGTTAGATTGATAATAATAAGAGTAACAAGTATAGTTATTGTCGTTCTATCGATAATATAAGCATAATATGGCTAATAATATGAGTTAGATTGACAACAGTAAGAGTACTAAGTATAGTAACTGCCATTCTGTCGATCATATAAGCATAATATGGCTAATAATATGAGTTAGATTGATAATAATAACAGTAATAAGAATAGTAATTGTCATTCTATCGATCATATAAGCATAATATGGCTAATAATATGAGTTAGATTGATAATAATGAGAGTAACAGGTTTAGAAATTGTCGTTCAATCGATCATATAAGCATAATATGGCTAATAATATGAGTTAGATTGATAATAACGAGAGTAACAAGTATAGAAGTTGTCGTTCAATCGATCATATAAGCATAATATGGCTAATAATATGAGTTAGATTGATAAAAATAAGAGTAACAAGTATAGTAATTGTCGTCCTATCGATCATATAAGCATAATATGGCTTACAATATGAGTTAGATTGATAATAACAAGAGTAAGAAGTATAGTAATTGTCGTTCTATCGATCCTATAAGCATAATATGGCTAATAGTATGAGTTAGATTGATAACAATAAGAGTAACAAGTATAGTATTTGTCGTTCAATCGATCATATAAGCTTAATATATCTAATAATATGAGTTAGATTGATAATAATAAGAGTAACAACTATAGTTATTGTCGCTCTATCGATAATATAAGCATAATATGGCTAATAATATGAGTTAGATTGACAACAGTAAGAGTACTAAGTATAGTAACTGTCATTCTATCGATCATATAAGCATAATATGGCTAATAATATGAGTTAGATTGACAACAGTAAGAGTACTAAGAATAGTAACTGTCATTCTGTCGATCATATAAGCATAATATGGCTAATAATATGAGTTAGATTGATAATAATAACAGTAATAAGAATAGTAATTGTCATTCTATCGATCATATAAGCATAATATGGCTAATAATATGAGTTAGATTGATAATAACAACAATAATAAGTATAGTAATTGTCGTTCTATCGATCATATAAGCATAATATGGCTAATAATATGAGTTAGATTGATAAAAGTAAGAGTAATATGTATAGTAATTGCCATTCTATCGATCATATAAGCATAATATGGCTAATAATATGAGTTAGATTGATAATAATGAGAGTAACAGGTTTAGAAATTGTCGTTCAATCGATCATATAAGCATAATATGGCTAATAATACGAGTTAGATTGATAACAATGAGAGTAACAAGTATAGAAATTGTCGTTCAATCGATCATATAAGCATAATATGGCTAATAATATGAGTTAGATTGATAAAAATAAGAGTAACAAGTATAGTAATTGTCGTCCTATCGATCATATAAGCATAATATGGCTTATAATATGAGTTAGATTGATAATAATAAGAGTAAGAAGTATAGTAATTGTCCTTCTATCGATCCTATAAGCATAATATGGCTAATAGTATGAGTTAGATTGATAACAATAAGAGTAACAAGTATAGTAATTGTCGTTCAATCGATCATATAAGCTTAATATTTCTAATAATATGAGTTAGATTGATAATAATAAGAGTAAGAAGTATTGTTATTGTCGTTCAATCGATCATATAAGCATAATATGGCTAATAATGTGAGTTAGATTGATAAAAATAAGAGTAACAAGTATAGTAATTGTCGTCCTATAGATCATATAAGCATAATATGGCTAATAATATGAGTTAGATTGATAATAATAAGAGTAAGAAGTATAGTAATTGTCGTTCTATCGATCCTATAAGCATAATATGGCTAATAGTATGAGTTAGATTGATAACAATAAGAGTAACAAGTATAGTAATTGTCGTTCAATCGATCATATAAGCTTAATATGGCTAATAATATGAGTTAGATTGATAATAACAACAATAATAAGTATAGTAATTGTCGTTCTATCGATCATATAAGCATAATATGGCTAATAATATGAGTTAGATTGATAATAATGAGAGTAACGAGTATAGTAATTGTCATTCAATCGATCACATAAGCATAATATGGCTAATAATATGAGTTAGATTGATAAGAGTAAGAGTAATATGTATAGTAATTGCCATTCTATCGATCATATAAGCATAATATGGCTAATAATATGAGTTAGATTGATAATAATGAGAGTAACAGGTTTAGAAATTGTCATTCTATCGATCATATAAGCATAATATGGCTAATAATATGAGTTAGATTGATAATAACAACAATAATAAGTATAGTAATTGTCGTTCTATCGATCATATAAGCATAATATGGCTAATAATATGAGTTAGATTGATAAAAGTAAGAGTAATATGTATAGTAATTGCCATTCTATCGATCATATAAGCATAATATGGCTAATAATATGAGTTAGATTGATAATAATGAGAGTAACAGGTTTAGAAATTGTCGTTCAATCGATCATATAAGCATAATATGGCTAATAATACGAGTTAGATTGATAACAATGAGAGTAACAAGTATAGAAATTGTCGTTCAATCGATCATATAAGCATAATATGGCTAATAATATGAGTTAGATTGATAAAAATAAGAGTAACAAGTATAGTAATTGTCGTCCTATCGATCATATAAGCATAATATGGCTTATAATATGAGTTAGATTGATAATAATAAGAGTAAGAAGTATAGTAATTGTCCTTCTATCGATCCTATAAGCATAATATGGCTAATAGTATGAGTTAGATTGATAACAATAAGAGTAACAAGTATAGTAATTGTCGTTCAATCGATCATATAAGCTTAATATTTCTAATAATATGAGTTAGATTGATAATAATAAGAGTAAGAAGTATTGTTATTGTCGTTCAATCGATCATATAAGCATAATATGGCTAATAATGTGAGTTAGATTGATAAAAATAGGAGTAACAAGTATAGTAATTGTCGTCCTATAGATCATATAAGCATAATATGGCTAATAATATGAGTTAGATTGATAATAATAAGAGTAAGAAGTATAGTAATTGTCGTTCTATCGATCCTATAAGCATAATATGGCTAATAGTATGAGTTAGATTGATAACAATAAGAGTAACAAGTATAGTAATTGTCGTTCAATCGATCATATAAGCTTAATATTTCTAATAATATGAGTTAGATTGATAACAATAAGAGTAACAAGTATAGTAATTGTCGTTCTATCGATCATGTAAGCATAATATGGCTAATAATATGAGTTAGATTGATAATAATAAGAGTAATAAGTATAGTAATTGTCGTTCTATCGATCATATAAGCTTAATAGTTCTAATAATATGAGTTAGATTGATAATAATAAGAGTAACAAGTATAGTTATTGTCGTTCTATCGATAATATAAGCATAATATGGCTAATAATATGAGTTAGATTGACAACAGTAAGAGTACTAAGTATAGTAACTGTCATTCTATCGATCATATAAGCATAATATGGCTAATAATATGAATTAGATTGATAAAAATAAGAGTAACAAGTATAGTAATTGTCGTCCTATCGATCATATAAGCATAATATGGCTAATAATATGAGTTAGATTGATAATAATAAGAGTAAGAAGTATAGTAATTGTCGTTCTATCGATCATATAAGCTTAATATTTCTAATAATATGAGTTAGATTGATAATAATAAGAGTAACAAGTATAGTTATTGTCGTTCTATCGATAATATACGCATAATATGGCTAATAATATGAGTTAGATTGATAATAATGTGAGTAACAAGTATAGTAATTGTCGCTCTATCGATCATATCTGCATAATATGGTGAATAATATGAGTTAGATTGATAATAATAAGAGTAATGAGTATAGTAATTGTCGTCCTATCGATCATATAAGCTTAATAGTTCTAATCATATGAGTTAGATTGATAATAATAAGAGTAACAAGTATAGTTATTGTCGTTCTATCGATAATATAAGCATAATATGGCTAATAATATGAGTTAGATTGACAACAGTAAGAGTACTAAGTATAGTAACTGTCATTCTATCGATCATATAAGCATAATATGGCTAATAATATGAGTTAGATTGACAACAGTAAGAGTACTAAGTATAGTAACTGTCATTCTATCGATCATATAAGCATAATATGGCTAATAATATGAGTTAGATTGATAAAAATAAGAGTAACAAGTATAGTAATTGTCGTCCTATCGATCATATAAGCATAATATGGCTAATAATATGAGTTAGATTGATAATAATAAGAGTAACAAGTATAGTAATTGTCGTCCTATAGATCATATAAGCATAATATGGCTAATAATATGAGGTAGATTGATAATAATAAGAGTAAGAAGTATAGTAATTGTCGTTCTATCGATCCTATAAGCATAATATGGCTAATAGTATGAGTTAGATTGATAACAATAAGAGTAACAAGTATAGTAATTGTCGTTCAATCGATCATATAAGCTTAATATTTCTAATAATATGAGTTAGATTGATAACAATAAGAGTAACAAGTATAGTAATTGTCGTTCTATCGATCATATAAGCATAATATGGCTAATAATATGAGTTAGATTGATAATAATAAGAGTAATAAGTATAGTAATTGTCATTCTATCGATCATATAAGCTTAATAGTTCTAATAATATGAGTTAGATTGATAATAATAAGAGTAACAAGTATAGTTATTGTCGTTCTATCGATAATATAAGCATAATATGGCTAATAATATGAGTTAGATTGACAACAGTAAGAGTACTAAGTATAGTAACTGTCATTCTATCGATCATATAAGCATAATATGGCTAATAATATGAGTTAGATTGATAAAAATAAGAGTAACAAGTATAGTAATTGTCGTCCTATCGATCACATAAGCATAATATGGCTAATAATATGAGTTAGATTGATAATAACAACAATAATAAGTATAGTAATTGTCCTTCTATCGGTCATACAAGCATAATATGGCTAATAATATGAGTTAGATTGATAATAATGAGTGTAACAAGTATAGTAAGTGTCATTCAATCGATCATATAAGCATAATATGGCTAATAATATGAGTCAGATTGATAAAAGTAAGAGTAATATGTATAGTAATTGCCATTCTATCGATCATATAAGCATAATATGGCTAATAATATGAGTTAGATTGATAATAACAACAATAACAAGTATAGTAATTGTCGTTCTATCGATCATATAAGCATAATATGGCTAATAATGTCAGTTAGATTGATAATAACAACAATAATAAGTATAGTAATTGTCGTTCTATCGATCATATAAGCATAATATGGCTAATAATATGAGTTAGATTGATAATAATGAGAGTAACAAGTATAGTAATTGTCGTTCAATCGATCATATAAGCATAATATGGCTAATGATATGAGTTAGATTGATAATAATGAGAGTAACAGGTTTAGAAATTGTCGTTCAATCGATCATATAAGCATAATATGGGTAATAATATGAGTTAGACTGATAATAATAAGAGTAATAAGTATAGTAATTGTCGCTCTATCGATCATATCTGCATAATATGGTGAATAATATGAGTTAGATTGATAATAATAAGAGTAATGAGTATAGTAATTGTCGTCCTATCGATCATATCCACATAATATGGCCAATAATATGAGTTAGATTGATAATAATAAGAGTAACAAGTATAGTTATTGTCGTTCTATCGATAATATAAGCATAATATGGCTAATAATATGGGTTAGATTGACAACAGTAAGAGTACTTAGTATAGTAACTGTCATTCTATCGATCATATAAGCATAATATGGCTTATAATATGAGTTAGATTGATATTAATAAGAGTAAGAAGTATAGTAATTGTCGTTCTATCGATCCTATAAGCATAATATGGCTAATAATATGAGTTAGATTGATAATAATAAGAGTAACAAGTATAGTAATTGTCGTCCTATAGATCATATAAGCATAATATGGCTAATAATATGAGGTAGATTGATAATAATAAGAGTAAGAAGTATAGTAATTGTCGTTCTATCGATCCTATAAGCATAATATGGCTAATAGTATGAGTTAGATTGATAACAATAAGAGTAACAAGTATAGTAATTGTCGTTCAATCGATCATATAAGCTTAATATTTCTAATAATATGAGTTAGATTGATAACAATAAGAGTAACAAGTATAGTAATTGTCGTTCTATCGATCATATAAGCATAATATGGCTAATAATATGAGTTAGATTGATAATAATGTGAGTAACAAGTATAGTAATTGTCGCTCTATCGATCATATCTGCATAATATGGTGAATAATATGAGTTAGATTGATAATAATAAGAGTAATGAGTATAGTAATTGTCGTCCTATCGATCATATAAGCTTAATAGTTCTAATCATATGAGTTAGATTGATAATAATAAGAGTAACAAGTATAGTTATTGTCGTTCTATCGATAATATAAGCATAATATGGCTAATAATATGAGTTAGATTGACAACAGTAAGAGTACTAAGTATAGTAACTGTCATTCTATCGATCATATAAGCATAATATGGCTAATAATATGAGTTAGATTGACAACAGTAAGAGTACTAAGTATAGTAACTGTCATTCTATCGATCATATAAGCATAATATGGCTAATAATATGAGTTAGATTGATAAAAATAAGAGTAACAAGTATAGTAATTGTCGTCCTATCGATCATATAAGCATAATATGGCTAATAATATGAGTTAGATTGATAATAATAAGAGTAACAAGTATAGTAATTGTCGTCCTATAGATCATATAAGCATAATATGGCTAATAATATGAGGTAGATTGATAATAATAAGAGTAAGAAGTATAGTAATTGTCGTTCTATCGATCCTATAAGCATAATATGGCTAATAGTATGAGTTAGATTGATAACAATAAGAGTAACAAGTATAGTAATTGTCGTTCAATCGATCATATAAGCTTAATATTTCTAATAATATGAGTTAGATTGATAACAATAAGAGTAACAAGTATAGTAATTGTCGTTCTATCGATCATATAAGCATAATATGGCTAATAATATGAGTTAGATTGATAATAATAAGAGTAATAAGTATAGTAATTGTCATTCTATCGATCATATAAGCTTAATAGTTCTAATAATATGAGTTAGATTGATAATAATAAGAGTAACAAGTATAGTTATTGTCGTTCTATCGATAATATAAGCATAATATGGCTAATAATATGAGTTAGATTGACAACAGTAAGAGTACTAAGTATAGTAACTGTCATTCTATCGATCATATAAGCATAATATGGCTAATAATATGAGTTAGATTGATAAAAATAAGAGTAACAAGTATAGTAATTGTCGTCCTATCGATCACATAAGCATAATATGGCTAATAATATGAGTTAGATTGATAATAACAACAATAATAAGTATAGTAATTGTCCTTCTATCGGTCATACAAGCATAATATGGCTAATAATATGAGTTAGATTGATAATAATGAGTGTAACAAGTATAGTAAGTGTCATTCAATCGATCATATAAGCATAATATGGCTAATAATATGAGTCAGATTGATAAAAGTAAGAGTAATATGTATAGTAATTGCCATTCTATCGATCATATAAGCATAATATGGCTAATAATATGAGTTAGATTGATAATAACAACAATAATAAGTATAGTAATTGTCGTTCTATCGATCATATAAGCATAATATGGCTAATAATGTCAGTTAGATTGATAATAACAACAATAATAAGTATAGTAATTGTCGTTCTATCGATCATATAAGCATAATATGGCTAATAATATGAGTTAGATTGATAATAATGAGAGTAACAAGTATAGTAATTGTCGTTCAATCGATCATATAAGCATAATATGGCTAATGATATGAGTTAGATTGATAATAATGAGAGTAACAGGTTTAGAAATTGTCGTTCAATCGATCATATAAGCATAATATGGGTAATAATATGAGTTAGACTGATAATAATAAGAGTAATAAGTATAGTAATTGTCGCTCTATCGATCATATCTGCATAATATGGTGAATAATATGAGTTAGATTGATAATAATAAGAGTAATGAGTATAGTAATTGTCGTCCTATCGATCATATCCACATAATATGGCCAATAATATGAGTTAGATTGATAATAATAAGAGTAACAAGTATAGTTATTGTCGTTCTATCGATAATATAAGCATAATATGGCTAATAATATGGGTTAGATTGACAACAGTAAGAGTACTTAGTATAGTAACTGTCATTCTATCGATCATATAAGCATAATATGGCTTATAATATGAGTTAGATTGATATTAATAAGAGTAAGAAGTATAGTAATTGTCGTTCTATCGATCCTATAAGCATAATATGGCTAATAATATGAGTTAGATTGATAATAATAAGAGTAACAAGTATAGTAATTGTCGTCCTATAGATCATATAAGCATAATATGGCTAATAATATGAGGTAGATTGATAATAATAAGAGTAAGAAGTATAGTAATTGTCGTTCTATCGATCCTATAAGCATAATATGGCTAATAGTATGAGTTAGATTGATAACAATAAGAGTAACAAGTATAGTAATTGTCGTTCAATCGATCATATAAGCTTAATATTTCTAATAATATGAGTTAGATTGATAACAATAAGAGTAACAAGTATAGTAATTGTCGTTCTATCGATCATATAAGCATAATATGGCTAATAATATGAGTTAGATTGATAATAATAAGAGTAATAAGTATAGTAATTGTCATTCTATCGATCATATAAGCTTAATAGTTCTAATAATATGAGTTAGATTGATAATAATAAGAGTAACAAGTATAGTTATTGTCGTTCTATCGATAATATAAGCATAATATGGCTAATAATATGAGTTAGATTGACAACAGTAAGAGTACTAAGTATAGTAACTGTCATTCTATCGATCATATAAGCATAATATGGCTAATAATATGAGTTAGATTGATAAAAATAAGAGTAACAAGTATAGTAATTGTCGTCCTACCGATCACATAAGCATAATATGGCTAATAATATGAGTTAGATTGACAACAGTAAGAGTACTAAGTATAGTAATTGTCGTTCTATCGATCATATAAGCTTAATATTTCTAATAATATGAGTTAGATTGATAATAATAAGAGTAACAAGTATAGTAATTGTCGTCCTATAGATCATATAAGCATAATATGGCTAATAATATGAGGTAGATTGATAATAATAAGAGTAAGAAGTATAGTAATTGTCGTTCTATCGATCCTATAAGCATAATATGGCTAATAGTATGAGTTAGATTGATAACAATAAGAGTAACAAGTATAGTAATTGTCGTTCAATCGATCATATAAGCTTAATATTTCTAATAATATGAGTTAGATTGATAACAATAAGAGTAACAAGTATAGTAATTGTCGTTCTATCCATCATATAAGCATAATATGGCTAATAATATGAGTTAGATTGATAATAATAAGAGTAATAAGTATAGTAATTGTCATTCTATCGATCATATAAGCTTAATAGTTCTAATAATATGAGTTAGATTGATAATAATAAGAGTAACAAGTATAGTTATTGTCGTTCTATCGATAATATAAGCATAATATGGCTAATAATATGAGTTAGATTGACAACAGTAAGAGTACTAAGTATAGTAACTGTCATTCTATCGATCATATAAGCATAATATGGCTAATAATATGAGTTAGATTGATAAAAATAAGAGTAACAAGTATAGTAATTGTCGTCCTATCGATCACATAAGCATAATATGGCTAATAATATGAGTTAGATTGACAACAGTAAGAGTACTAAGTATAGTAATTGTCGTTCTATCGATCATATAAGCTTAATATTTCTAATAATATGAGTTAGATTGATAATAATAAGAGTAACAAGTATAGTTATTGTCGTTCTATCGATAATATAAGCATAATATGGCTAATAATATGAGTTAGATTGATAATAACAACAATAATAAGTATAGTAATTGTCCTTCTATCGGTCATACAAGCATAATATGGCTAATAATATGAGTTAGATTGATAATAATGAGTGTAACAAGTATAGTAAGTGTCATTCAATCGATCATATAAGCATAATATGGCTAATAATATGAGTCAGATTGATAAAAGTAAGAGTAATATGTATAGTAATTGCCATTCTATCGATCATATAAGCATAATATGGCTAATAATATGAGTTAGATTGATAATAACAACAATAATAAGTATAGTAATTGTCGTTCTATCGATCATATAAGCATAATATGGCTAATAATGTCAGTTAGATTGATAATAACAACAATAATAAGTATAGTAATTGTCGTTCTATCGATCATATAAGCATAATATGGCTAATAATATGAGTTAGATTGATAATAATGAGAGTAACAAGTATAGTAATTGTCGTTCAATCGATCATATAAGCATAATATGGCTAATGATATGAGTTAGATTGATAATAATGAGAGTAACAGGTTTAGAAATTGTCGTTCAATCGATCATATAAGCATAATATGGGTAATAATATGAGTTAGACTGATAATAATAAGAGTAATAAGTATAGTAATTGTCGCTCTATCGATCATATCTGCATAATATGGTGAATAATATGAGTTAGATTGATAATAATAAGAGTAATGAGTATAGTAATTGTCGTCCTATCGATCATATCCACATAATATGGCCAATAATATGAGTTAGATTGATAATAATAAGAGTAACAAGTATAGTTATTGTCGTTCTATCGATAATATAAGCATAATATGGCTAATAATATGGGTTAGATTGATAATAATAAGAGTAACAAGTATAGTTATTGTCGTTCTATCGATAATATAAGCATAATATGGCTAATAATGTGGGTTAGATTGATAATAATGAGAGTAACAGGTTTAGAAATTGTCGTTCAATCGATCATATAAGCATAATATGGGTAATAATATGAGTTAGACTGATAATAATAAGAGTAATGAGTATAGTAATTGTCGTTCTATCGATCATATAAGCTTAATATTTCTAATAATATGAGTTAGATTGATAATAATAAGAGTAACAAGTATAGTTATTGTCGTTCTATCGATAATATAAGCATAATATGGCTAATAATATGAGTTAGATTGACAACAGTAAGAGTACTAAGTATAGTAACTGCCATTCTGTCGATCATATAAGCATAATATGGCTAATAATATGAGTTAGATTGATAATAATAACAGTAATAAGAATAGTAATTGTCATTCTATCGATCATATAAGCATAATATGGCTAATAATATGAGTTAGATTGATAAAAATAAGAGTAACAAGTATAGTAATTGTCGTCCTATCGATCATATAAGCATAATATGGCTTACAATATGAGTTAGATTGATAATAATAAGAGTAAGAAGTATAGTAATTGTCGTTCTATCGATCCTATAAGCATAATATGGCTAATAGTATGAGTTAGATTGATAAAAATAAGAGTAACAAGTATAGTATTTGTCGTTCAATCGATCATATAAGCTTAATATATCTAATAATATGAGTTAGATTGATAATAATAAGAGTAACAACTATAGTTATTGTCGCTCTATCGATAATATAAGCATAATATGGCTAATAATATGAGTTAGATTGACAACAGTAAGAGTACTAAGTATAGTAACTGTCATTCTATCGATCATATAAGCATAATATGGCTAATAATGTGAGTTAGATTGATAAAAATAAGAGTAACAAGTATAGTAATTGTCGTCCTATAGATCATATAAGCATAATATGGCTAATAATATGAGTTAGATTGATAATAATAAGAGTAAGAAGTATAGTAATTGTCGTTCTATCGATCCTATAAGCATAATATGGCTAATAGTATGAGTTAGATTGATAACAATAAGAGTAACAAGTATAGTAATTGTCGTTCAATCGATCATATAAGCTTAATATTTCTAATAATATGAGTTAGATTGATAACAATAAGAGTAACAAGTATAGTAATTGTCGTTCTATCGATCATGTAAGCATAATATGGCTAATAATATGAGTTAGATTGATAATAATAAGAGTAATAAGTATAGTAATTGTCGTTCTATCGATCATATAAGCTTAATAGTTCTAATAATATGAGTTAGATTGATAATAATAAGAGTAACAAGTATAGTTATTGTCGTTCTATCGATAATATAAGCATAATATGGCTAATAATATGAGTTAGATTGACAACAGTAAGAGTACTAAGTATAGTAACTGTCATTCTATCGATCATATAAGCATAATATGGCTAATAATATGAATTAGATTGATAAAAATAAGAGTAACAAGTATAGTAATTGTCGTCCTATCGATCATATAAGCATAATATGGCTAATAATATGAGTTAGATTGATAATAATAAGAGTAAGAAGTATAGTAATTGTCGTTCTATCGATCATATAAGCTTAATATTTCTAATAATATGAGTTAGATTGATAATAATGTGAGTAACAAGTATAGTAATTGTCGCTCTATCGATCATATCTGCATAATATGGTGAATAATATGAGTTAGATTGATAATAATAAGAGTAATGAGTATAGTAATTGTCGTCCTATCGATCATATAAGCTTAATAGTTCTAATAATATGAGTTAGATTGATAATAATAAGAGTAACAAGTATAGTTATTGTCGTTCTATCGATAATATAAGCATAATATGGCTAATAATATGAGTTAGATTGACAACAGTAAGAGTACTAAGTATAGTAACTGTCATTCTATCGATCATATAAGCATAATATGGCTAATAATATGAGTTAGATTGATAAAAATAAGAGTAACAAGTATAGTAATTGTCGTCCTATCGATCATATAAGCATAATATGGCTAATAATATGAGTTAGATTGATAATAATAAGAGTAAGAAGTATAGTAATTGTCGTTCTATCGATCATATAAGCTTAATATTTCTAATAATATGAGTTAGATTGATAATAATAAGATTAACAAGTATAGTTATTGTCGTTCTATCGATAATATAAGCATAATATGGCTAATAATATGAGTTAGATTGATAATAATGTGAGTAACAAGTATAGTAATTGTCGCTCTATCGATCATATCTGCATAATATGGTGAATAATATGAGTTAGATTGATAATAATAAGAGTAATGAGTATAGTAATTGTCGTCCTATCGATCATATCCACATAATATGGCCAATAATATGAGTTAGATTGATATTTATAAGAGTAATAAGTATAGTAATTGTCGTTCTATCGATCATATAAGCATAATATGGCTAATAATATGAGTTAGATTGATAATAATAAGAGTAATAAGTATAGTAATTGTCGTTCTATCGATCATATAAGCTTAATATTTCTAATAATATGAGTTAGATTGATAATAATATGAGTAACAGGTATAGTTATTGTCGTTCTATCGATAATATAAGCATAATATGGCTAATAATATGAGTTAGATTGACAACAGTAAGATTACTAAGTATAGTAACTGTCATTCTGTCGATCATATAAGCATAATATGGCTAATAATATGAGTTAGATTGATAATAATAACAGTAATAAGAATAGTAATTGTCATTCTATCGATCATATAAGCATAATATGGCTAATAATATGAGTTAGATTGATAATAACAACAATAATAAGTATAGTAATTGTCGTTCTATCGATCATATAAGCATAATATGGCTAATAATATGAGTTAGATTGATAATAATGAGAGTAACAAGTATAGTAAGTGTCATTCAATCGATCATATAAGCATAATATGGCTAATAATATGAGTTAGATTGATAAAAGTAAGAGTAATATGTATAGTAATTGCCATTCTATCGATCATATAAGCATAATATGGCTAATAATATGAGTTAGATTGATAATAATGAGAGTAACAGGTTTAGAAATTGTCGTTCAATCGATTATATAAGCATAATATGGCTAATAATATGAGTTAGATTGATAATAATGAGAGTAACAAGTATAGAAATTGTCGTTCAATCGATCATATAAGCATAATATAGCTAATAATATGAGTTAGATTGATAAAAATAAGAGTAACAAGTATAGTAATTGTCGTCCTATCGATCATATAAGCATAATATGGCTTACAATATGAGTTAGATTGATAATAATAAGAGTAAGAAGTATAGTAATTGTCGTTCTATCGATCCTATAAGCATAATATGGCTAATAGTATGAGTTAGATTGATAACAATAAGAGTAACAAGTATAGTATTTGTCGTTCAATCGATCATATAAGCTTAATATATCTAATAATATGAGTTAGATTGATAATAATAAGAGTAACAACTATAGTTATTGTCGCTCTATCGATAATATAAGCATAATATGGCTAATAATATGAGTTAGATTGACAACAGTAAGAGTACTAAGTATAGTAACTGTCATTCTATCGATCATATAAGCATAATATGGCTAATAATGTGAGTTAGATTGATAAAAATAAGAGTAACAAGTATAGTAATTGTCGTCCTATAGATCATATAAGCATAATATGGCTAATAATATGAGTTAGATTGATAATAATAAGAGTAAGAAGTATAGTAATTGTCGTTCTATCGATCCTATAAGCATAATATGGCTAATAGTATGAGTTAGATTGATAACAATAAGAGTAACAAGTATAGTAATTGTCGTTCAATCGATCATATAAGCTTAATATTTCTAATAATATGAGTTAGATTGATAACAATAAGAGTAACAAGTATAGTAATTGTCGTTCTATCGATCATGTAAGCATAATATGGCTAATAATATGAGTTAGATTGATAATAATAAGAGTAATAAGTATAGTAATTGTCGTTCTATCGATCATATAAGCTTAATAGTTCTAATAATATGAGTTAGATTGATAATAATAAGAGTAACAAGTATAGTTATTGTCGTTCTATCGATAATATAAGCATAATATGGCTAATAATATGAGTTAGATTGACAACAGTAAGAGTACTAAGTATAGTAACTGTCATTCTATCGATCATATAAGCATAATATGGCTAATAATATGAATTAGATTGATAAAAATAAGAGTAACAAGTATAGTAATTGTCGTCCTATCGATCATATAAGCATAATATGGCTAATAATATGAGTTAGATTGATAATAATAAGAGTAAGAAGTATAGTAATTGTCGTTCTATCGATCATATAAGCTTAATATTTCTAATAATATGAGTTAGATTGATAATAATGTGAGTAACAAGTATAGTAATTGTCGCTCTATCGATCATATCTGCATAATATGGTGAATAATATGAGTTAGATTGATAATAATAAGAGTAATGAGTATAGTAATTGTCGTCCTATCGATCATATAAGCTTAATAGTTCTAATAATATGAGTTAGATTGATAATAATAAGAGTAACAAGTATAGTTATTGTCGTTCTATCGATAATATAAGCATAATATGGCTAATAATATGAGTTAGATTGACAACAGTAAGAGTACTAAGTATAGTAACTGTCATTCTATCGATCATATAAGCATAATATGGCTAATAATATGAGTTAGATTGATAAAAATAAGAGTAACAAGTATAGTAATTGTCGTCCTATCGATCATATAAGCATAATATGGCTAATAATATGAGTTAGATTGATAATAATAAGAGTAAGAAGTATAGTAATTGTCGTTCTATCGATCATATAAGCTTAATATTTCTAATAATATGAGTTAGATTGATAATAATAAGATTAACAAGTATAGTTATTGTCGTTCTATCGATAATATAAGCATAATATGGCTAATAATATGAGTTAGATTGATAATAATGTGAGTAACAAGTATAGTAATTGTCGCTCTATCGATCATATCTGCATAATATGGTGAATAATATGAGTTAGATTGATAATAATAAGAGTAATGAGTATAGTAATTGTCGTCCTATCGATCATATCCACATAATATGGCCAATAATATGAGTTAGATTGATATTTATAAGAGTAATAAGTATAGTAATTGTCGTTCTATCGATCATATAAGCATAATATGGCTAATAATATGAGTTAGATTGATAATAATAAGAGTAATAAGTATAGTAATTGTCGTTCTATCGATCATATAAGCTTAATATTTCTAATAATATGAGTTAGATTGATAATAATATGAGTAACAAGTATAGTTATTGTCGTTCTATCGATAATATAAGCATAATATGGCTAATAATATGAGTTAGATTGACAACAGTAAGATTACTAAGTATAGTAACTGTCATTCTGTCGATCATATAAGCATAATATGGCTAATAATATGAGTTAGATTGATAATAATAACAGTAATAAGAATAGTAATTGTCATTCTATCGATCATATAAGCATAATATGGCTAATAATATGAGTTAGATTGATAATAACAACAATAATAAGTATAGTAATTGTCGTTCTATCGATCATATAAGCATAATATGGCTAATAATATGAGTTAGATTGATAATAATGAGAGTAACAAGTATAGTAAGTGTCATTCAATCGATCATATAAGCATAATATGGCTAATAATATGAGTTAGATTGATAAAAGTAAGAGTAATATGTATAGTAATTGCCATTCTATCGATCATATAAGCATAATATGGCTAATAATATGAGTTAGATTGATAATAATGAGAGTAACAGGTTTAGAAATTGTCGTTCAATCGATTATATAAGCATAATATGGCTAATAATATGAGTTAGATTGATAATAATGAGAGTAACAAGTATAGAAATTGTCGTTCAATCGATCATATAAGCATAATATAGCTAATAATATGAGTTAGATTGATAAAAATAAGAGTAACAAGTATAGTAATTGTCGTCCTATCGATCATATAAGCATAATATGGCTTACAATATGAGTTAGATTGATAATAATAAGAGTAAGAAGTATAGTAATTGTCGTTCTATCGATCCTATAAGCATAATATGGCTAATAGTATGAGTTAGATTGATAACAATAAGAGTAACAAGTATAGTATTTGTCGTTCAATCGATCATATAAGCTTAATATTTCTAATAATATGAGTTAGATTGATAATAATAAGAGTAACAACTATAGTTATTGTCGCTCTATCGATAATATAAGCATAATATGGCTAATAATATGAGTTAGATTGACAACAGTAAGAGTACTAAGTATAGTAACTGTCATTCTATCGATCATATAAGCATAATATGGCTAATAATATGAGTTAGATTGACAAAAGTAAGAGTACTAAGTATAGTAACTGTCATTCTGTCGATCATATAAGCATAATATGGCTAATAATATGAGTTAGATTGATAATAATAACAGTAATAAGAATAGTAATTGTCATTCTATCGATCATATAAGCATAATATGGCTAATAATATGAGTTAGATTGATAATAATGAGAGTAACAGGTTTAGAAATTGTCGTTCAATCGATCATATAAGCATAATATGGCTAATAATATGAGTTAGATTGATAATAACGAGAGTAACAAGTATAGAAGTTGTCGTTCAATCGATCATATAAGCATAATATGGCTAATAATATGAGTTAGATTGATAAAAATAAGAGTAACAAGTATAGTAATTGTCGTCCTATCGATCATATAAGCATAATATGGCTTACAATATGAGTTAGATTGATAATAATAAGAGTAAGAAGTATAGTAATTGTCGTTCTATCGATCCTATAAGCATAATATGGCTAATAGTATGAGTTAGATTGATAAAAATAAGAGTAACAAGTATAGTATTTGTCGTTCAATCGATCATATAAGCTTAATATATCTAATAATATGAGTTAGATTGATAATAATAAGAGTAACAACTATAGTTATTGTCGCTCTATCGATAATATAAGCATAATATGGCTAATAATATGAGTTAGATTGACAACAGTAAGAGTACTAAGTATAGTAACTGTCATTCTATCGATCATATAAGCATAATATGGCTAATAATATGAGTTAGATTGATAATAATAACAGTAATAAGAATAGTAATTGTCATTCTATCGATCATATAAGCATAATATGGCTAATAATATGAGTTAGATTGATAATAACAACAATAATAAGTATAGTAATTGTCGTTCTATCGATCATATAAGCATAATATGGCTAATAATATGAGTTAGATTGATAATAATGAGAGTAACAAGTATAGTAAGTGTCATTCAATCGATCATATAAGCATAATATGGCTAATAATATGAGTTAGATTGATAAAAGTAAGAGTAATATGTATAGTAATTGCCATTCTATCGATCATATAAGCATAATATGGCTAATAATATGAGTTAGATTGATAATAATGAGAGTAACAGGTTTAGAAATTGTCGTTCAATCGATTATATAAGCATAATATGGCTAATAATATGAGTTAGATTGATAATAATGAGAGTAACAAGTATAGAAATTGTCGTTCAATCGATCATATAAGCATAATATAGCTAATAATATGAGTTAGATTGATAAAAATAAGAGTAACAAGTATAGTAATTGTCGTCCTATCGATCATATAAGCATAATATGGCTTACAATATGAGTTAGATTGATAATAATAAGAGTAAGAAGTATAGTAATTGTCGTTCTATCGATCCTATAAGCATAA